>NC_091750.1:38724588-38784588 GCF_043380555.1 Nothobranchius furzeri | reverse complement strand
CACCAACTGTCTGCCATCTATAATCCAGTTTTGAGATCCCTTCCCAGATGCCTCAACGCCCACGCATATCCTGGGCCATCTGACCTCAGGAATTCACATGATAGGGTGGGGCCAGGTTTCACAATGAGCTCACCTGAAACTCTGGCTGAATAGTACCCACACCCACCCTCCCACCTGGGCTCATGTGTTTATGTAGAAGATCATCAGGGGGTCTTTTGTTCCCTCTTCGGGGGGGGAACTCCCACTGGGTTTAAATCATGGACTCTCCACCATTTGACCTTAGAACTGAAGAAGCCTCTCGAATGAGAGGTGAAACGTCTTCAAGCAACTCAAAGAAGTCCAGACGCTTTTCTTTCAAAGCTCATTAGACTACTTGATCAGAAGTTTGTGTTTAGATCTCGTTCCTGCAGGATGAGAGTCTGCGCGGGTAAAGGTGATGTTTGACTCTTTAACCTGATGCACGACGCTTTGAAGCCCTCTGAACCAGATGTTTCTGAGCTGTTCTGACTGATGCTGATGGTAGAGAATAAAAAGCATGGGAATGATGCACGCTGAGTTGGCTTTATCAGAAGCAACCTGCTCGTACGTCTCGTGTTGACGGTTCCCTGAACCCGCGTCTCGTTTCCACAGACCATCACCAAGGTGCTGCTGCTGTACTGCACCATCCTGACCAGGAGCTTCCCGTCCTACTGCGAGAAGGAGAAGACCGTGAGTGCCAACCCTATAGGGTGTTTTTCCAAATGGAGTTTTCGTTGATTCTCCAACTTTCCCAAACGTCCCTGCAGCCGTGTGTCCTGATGAACAACATCCAGCAGATGAGGGTCCTTTTGGAGAGGATGTTTGAATCCATGGGAGCAAAGCAGGTGAGTTAGGAGGTCATTTGTTCCGTCTGTGACTAAAGCTGCATAACCTGGATTACCGTTCACGTTTTACACCAACACACTTCCATCTGCACCACGGTTACTAACGCAAAAGTTGTTGCAGGAGTTTAACTTTTAGAGGATTTATTTACAAATTAATCTGGGATTAAAGTTCTTTAACTAATCAAACATATGTTTTATTCCACATGACGACATCGTTTCTAAATGAAATTCTGAGGGAAAAGGGACTCAGAGTGGTCCTGCTTCCTTTACATTCACGGTTTTAAAAGTTTGATGTGAAATTCTCTGGAAAGAAAGCAAATTGGTTATTTATTCAAGACAAAAAGCTTGTAAACAAGCCAAATACCAAAGTAGAGCCGACGCAGAACGATTATCTCATCTGAGTGTGTTTTTGTGCAGCTCACAGCTGAGGAGCAGCGGGTACGTCTGGGATTATTTCACTCCTTCCTGTTGTTTGTCTGCAGATGAACCCTTTCCTCCTGTTTAGACATCCACTCTCCTCTCATTAATAATGAGTCTGGGTCTTTTTAACGTTATTTTTTCTCCTGAAAGCTTGAGAACGAGGAAGAACCCGATGAGGAGGAGGTGGGTCACTTTGTCTCTAAACTCAGATGGAGAGAAAAAAATGAGAACCTCAACTTTCATTCAAAACGTTTAAAGAGGCATTATGGAAGTGTGACAGCCAAAACATGTATAGAAATAATAAATGTCTTCTTCATACATTCTCCTGCAATGCCCTTGTCCTGTAGAATGAGCCCTGGCATTTTTACTGTGATTGCCTGTTTTTCTGTAAAATCACAGAAAAAGAGAGCTGCTCGGGTCGAGCAGGCTGCTTCACGCGCGTTCACGCTCAGGCATCGCCCGTAGCATTTGCTATCCGTAGCTTTAGCAGCAGAGAGAGAGGCAGTGCCACTTTGTCGCTGTTCCTAACGCCTAGTGACAAAGCTAGCTACATTTCTGAGGACCCTTAGCTACTTTCTGTAGAACTTTCTTCTAGATATTTCCTGCTAATTAGCAACAAAATAGTCATTTTCACTCCGAACCGTTCTTTGGTTTGACGTTGTTTCAGCTGTCATCAAGGATATCAATGTTAGATACTGTGAATGTTACTAGAGTGTAGCTCACCTAGTAAGACGTCGGATTCTTGTGCAGAAATCCTGGGTTTGATTCTGGGTGTGAACATCGTTTATTCAGAGTTTCTTTTTTACATTAATGGTATATTTTTTTACAGTAAGATGCCCAAATTTTTATTTGAGACTCGCCGAACGGCATTGAATTCACAGATAAAAAAGATGTGGGTTCAACTTTCATTTTGGAACAATTTTTCAAGCAAGGGAAGGGAATGATCTGAGCATGCAGGAGGACTGACCCATCATAAACCTTTGTCGGCTGTGCTGAAGAGAAAGGTACAGAACCAAATTATTTAATTAATTAGCTGCACGTTCTCCTGTTCTCTGTCCTCCGGGCCACACACACACACACACACACACACACACACACACACACACACACACACACGGCTGTCTCAGCTGTTATTTTTGTTAAGGAGTGTGCACGTACAGCATGCGCACCTCGTGCACGAGCCTACTATTGAAGCTGCCGTTACGCTTTCGGCCTGAGGGGGCAATCATGAGCAGAAAATTTCAAAACTTTGTAAAGTCTCTAATAAATGCATCTTCATTTCTGTGAAATATATAATTGTAACACGCAAAGGTTTGTTTATGGCATTTAAACATATTTTTATTTTTCCATGTAATTATTTAGAAACCGATCATCCTGATTTATTTTGGGTAAAACAGCTGAAGCTCGCTGCACATTTCTGTTTATTATATTTATGAAATCTACCGATGTTGTTTATTTATCAGGTTTTTCAGGATGAAATCTCTTTGATTTGATTAAATAACAGATTCATAAACTAAAAATAAACAAGTAGAAGTCCCATCTGATTCCTAACTTAATCCCAGATTTAAGCCTTGTCTTGTAATTAAAAATGAATCAAATTCTTTATTTAAAAATAAAGTTTCTGCTGCTTTAAAGCCAAAATCACTAATAAAAGTGGTCTTTGTTCCTCATGAGTTAGAATAAAAACTGCTGCTTTCTCGTTGGGATTAATAAAGTTTATGAGATTAAAGTGACTTTTCAGATTTAAAACATGAAGATAAACCAAGTTTTATAAAGTCTGAAGACCTGAAATAAACAGAAGCTTCTCTCTGTCACAAATAAAAATAATCTGTATAATTTCAGATTGTTTTATTAAATCTCAGCAGAGCTTTTATCTTTTTATTAATTTACTTTCTTTTCATGTTTTTTTTTTTGTTTGATGTTTTTGAGTCAGGCGGTCTCCGGCGACGAGGTGGAGGACGACGCGGTGGGTAAACGTTAAAGCACAACTAGAAATGAGCTTCCTGATTGTTTCATTTATTTATTTGTTCATCTTTGGGTTTTTCATTTCGGCCACCTTCAGTCCGATGATTCCAAGGTGAGAATTAGATTTAGCATATTTTTATGAGATATTCTTTTATTGGTTTATTATTTTCTCTTATTTTCTGTTCTTTTCTCGTTTGAAATGCCAGTCTGGCTGCTCAGACTCAGACAGATCGGAGGTAAGTTGGTTGGGTGAAAGTCGTCCTTCTCAGGAGTCGGACCCACAAATAAAATTCAATTCAATTCAAAGATACTTTATTAATCCCAGAGGGAAATTAAGAGTTTCAGTACACACAATTCTGAGATCAGACATGCATAGGCATAGATACATGACAAGAATTGGTGACTGTGGTCATTCGCAACCCCGAGTCGCGCTACCTTAATAGAGATCAGAGTGGTTTACATGAGGATTGAGTCAGGTGGAGGGCAGCTTTGCTCTGCAAAAAAACACCTCAGACAGAAATGCAACAGACTTCAGACATCACACAACATAAGTGTCCACTAGGTGGGGTGGTGGGTTTGGGACTCTCCACACGTCAGTGCCTGCAGCCACGACAAGCAGCGCTCTTCACCTCAGTCTGGACAGGGGAGGAGGTCGTTGGGTTTACAGAGCACAGTGATTCCTGGAATGATTCAGCGGCCTTCACAGCTCGCAGTGCCGCCCAGGCTGGGATAGGGAGACACTTGTCATGGCGACGGCAGCATTCCACATTTCTTCTGAGGGGGAGTAATCACTTCAGCCTCACAGGCTCAAGGGCACCAGATTCAGATAAGACTTGTTTTGGGGACAGACAGAGATAATTTCCTCTCTGTCTTAAAGTTCTGTTGGTCTCAACCCCTCTAGATCCAATAATGGCGTAGATTAATCTATTCCCAACCGTGCTGTCCTGTCAACTCGCTCCTTGATCGAATCCACCTTCTGTGCCAGAGTCTGAATCTCAGCCAAAGTTCCAAGCTTACGACTCCTCTCGACAATTATTTGAGTTTGTGCGTTCACAGTGCGGTGTAATCCATCCGGGATTGAGCCAAAATTCCTCAAAAGCTCATTAATTTTCCGGTAAGCCAGGTAACCGCTCAGGCCAAACAGCAAGAAACCTGACACCAACACCACGAATATCCAGACGTCTTCAGAATCCTCTACAGACAGTTGAGGGAGGCAGATCAGGTTCCACTGTTTCCAGGAGTCCATGATATGCCCAGCTGGCTCTGTCCCAGAGGGGCACCCGGGAGCCCCTTCTCCCGTTCTCATTGTTGAAAAAATGTTGTCGATCGGGTTGAGAGACCAGCTGACCAGGTCCATTTTAATAATTTCCCGTTTCCGGAAACAATGCAGAAGCGCCGTCCACCCAAAGACAGACGAAGAGCCTTGGTATAAGATAGGGAGGAGAGGAGGAAAAAAGCGTCTGAACTCTC
Source organism: Nothobranchius furzeri (assembly GCF_043380555.1). NCBI lineage: Eukaryota > Metazoa > Chordata > Actinopteri > Cyprinodontiformes > Nothobranchiidae > Nothobranchius > Nothobranchius furzeri. The sequence goes on along the minus strand of NC_091750.1, from coordinate 38,779,870 downwards.
CAAGAGCCGGAAAACAGGGACTTATTTCATAATAAGATCCCTAACCCTACTAATTGTGTTCTAATCAGTCAGAGACAGGAAAACGTTTTCAGGACCAGTGAAGCATCACTCCAGTTGTCTTTTTAATTATTTTCTTTTATAAAAGTTCTTGTTTCAGAGAAAAACCTGAAAGTAATGACTAATGTGATCTTTTATGGGTGTTTACCCTCCTCCTACTGCGCATGAATCCCTTAGTCCTGCTTGGATCCTTGGTGTAAAAGTGTTCTGATGGAGCATCCAGGAGGTTCACTCAGAGGAGCCGTACGAGTTCGGCTGCAGGGGACCGGCAGTTCTTTTATTTTAAATAAGTTTGTTTCAAACATTCGTTTAAAATGTTTGTTAGGACCAGGAGGGCCTAAAGGGGCAACGAGACATTAATCCTTTAGTGGAACCGTTGACTTGGTTGATGTAGCACCTTCTAGAGTCCTGGAACCCCCCAAGGTGCTTTACAACACAGTCATTCACACACTAGTGGTGATGAGCTACGATGTAGCCACAGCTGCCCTGGCACCACCGGTCCCTTTGAACACCACCAGCAGGCAACGGGGCTTAAGCGTCTGGCTCAAGGACACAATGACAGACTGAGCGGGGCTCGAACCTGCAACCCAGACATCATCGTGTTCTTTCTGATTCCCAGATTTTATTTATATTTTCAGGTTTTTGTTGCTCAACGGTCTTTTTTCATGCAGAGGGTGGGTGTGTCCATGAATACTAAAACCGTCCCACTCTTCTTTGATCTGTCCCCTCTCAGGTCGACAACAAAGAGAAGGAGAAGGTTGGTTGGTGTAAAGATTCAAGTACATAATATAAAATCAGACCATTAGTTGTTGTTAGTCTTGTGGTTGGGACGCAGATTAGTTGTATGAAGTGTCCAGGAGAGGTTTTTCCAACAGAGCTTCTGGGAACATGCTTTTAATCTGAAAGGATTGGAAAGACGTCCTGTAAAAATGGAGATTTAATTTTAATCTTTGATCATTAAGCATGTTTTTTGGAGCCTTTCCTCAGCCCCCCCCACCCCCACCCACCCACCCACACACACACACACCGTATCATTTCTGCCTCAAATCTTTATTTGTTTGATGGTTTAATCTCTTTTGTCCTTCGTTGGTTCATTTCTTTGGTGAAAAGCTTGAAGAGGAAAAGGTGAGCCATAAATATTCACAGTTTTTAGAGTAGAATACATTTTTAGGTGGGTTTTTTTTCTTACTTCCTGTTTTCTTTTTTCTGTCTCTAGTCTGAGTCCAGGAAGGAAAAGGTGTGTTTGCAGCTTGTTGGGGTGTAACTGTGAAGCTCCCGCTTCCTTAAGTGTTTTTCACGACCACAAAAGAAACCTAGATTTGGTCTAGGTGGGTTACGGGGTTCTTCTGGGGCCGATCGTGTTCAGAGCATCCAAATGTTTCTGCTTCCTGTCTGGGTGGAGAGTCTCTTGTTGGAGTTTACTGAGGCTGAAAACCTGAGAGCATCTCTACCGTCACTGCAGCAAAGAAGCTTTCTGCTCCTGCTGCAAATAAGGTTCCAGTAAAAAGGCTGCAGATGATTTAGATGATCGGATATCAAGATAATCAGTCAGACCTGATATTTTATAATTGGGTTAGAAACAGATTTGGTCTTCTGCTGGATTAAACAGCAACATGTGAGCTCATTAAGAAAGCAGCTGTGAGAACATCTTGTTAGACATGAAGGACAAAAAGAGAGAGAGATAATTGCTGTGCTCCGAACGCCCTGAAGAGCGTCAGAGAAACTGTTCAGGAGAGAAATACTGAAACGGGTCAACGTGAAGCTCACCGGTCGACTGTTTCTCATTCATCTCAGTTTTTTGGTCCAGTTGGGCTTCAGAGTCCGCAGGTTCCTAACTCGCCTCGGAGCACATGAGAAATGAACCTGCTGCTGCTGTTGTTGTTGTTGTTGTTGTTGTTGTTGCTGCCCATGGATGTTTGCTCACTTTCACATGTGTGTCCTTACAGACTGAGAAGAAGGACAAAGAGAAGCAGGTTGGTTTGTTTCTGATCTGCAGAAAGTCGTCCATCTCTGTAGCGGCAGAGACTTTTACATCAACTTTATATTCATGGCTGGTTTCACAGCATTTAAGAGCTTTTTCATCTTTTCGTTCCTGTGTTTGCTCAAAGGAGGAGGCTCGCAGCAAACAGGTGGGAGCTAGATAACCTGCACGGGTTTCATTTCTTTAATAATAAATTATTATTTTATATCTAAGAACAAGAAATCTGATCATTTCACCAGAACTTATGCAGTATGGCTGTGTGTGTGTGTGTGTGTGTGTGCCTGTGTGTGCGTGTGTGTGTGTGCGTGCCTGTGTGTGTGTGCATGTGTGTGTGCATGCCTGTGTGCGCGCACGTGTGTGTGTGCACGTGTATGTGTATATGTGTGTATGTGTGTGCGCGCACATGTGTGTATGTTTGTGTGTGTGTGCGCGCGTGTGTGTGTGTGCATGCGTGTGTGTATGTGTGCCTGTGTGTGTGTGCGTATGTGCGCACGTGTGTGTGCCTGTGTGTGTGTGCATGCGTGTGTGTATGCGTGCCTGTGTGTGTGTGCATGCGTGTGTGTATGCGTGCCTGTGTGTGTGTGCATGCATGTGTGTATGCGTGCCTGTGTGTGTGTGCGTATGTGCGCGCGTGTGCGTGCGTGTGTGTGCGTGCGTATGTGTACGCGCGCGCGCGTGTGTGTGTGTGTGTATGCCTGTGTGCGTGTGTGTTCGTGTGTGTGCGCGCGTGTGTGTATGCCTGTGTGTGTGCGCGTGTGTGTGTATGCCGTAGTTTTAGCAGTTCTGTCTGCTGACTCTGTTTACGTGCAGATTTCCCAGAATCATTATTCCCATTTTCCAGAAGTCCTTATCTAGCTGAGGCGTGTGTTTTTATGCTTTAAGCCCAATAATTAGGCTTGTAAAGGCGGTCGTTTGATGATGTGTTTATTTGTTTTTGGTGTGTTGTTTATCCCAACAGGCTAAAGACGAAGTCAACAAGGTTTGTTTGCTCAGTCTGAGTTAAATTTCCCCACCCACGTTCCTGCAGCTCAGCAGAGCTCCACCACAGAAACTAAGTGACTTGTGCTGTTTAAGTAAAAGGGCTTAGATCATGAAAAATCCGTCATTTCCTCGTGAGAAATACCCAGATCCAAAACCTTTTTGCTGCATTCATGCATGTTCCCGTCTCAGCTTTGATTTGGTCCTTGGAAAGTTTTTTCCTGCATCCAGGAGGAATGAGCCCGCTTTAGTCATCAGGCGTTTCTCCTCCTCCTGAATCTGGTCTCAGTTCTTAAACCTGGATTTCTGACATTTTACTTCTGCACCAGGGACAAAACGCCGCTGTGAGTCCAAAGTTGCATGTAATGGCCACTCATGGCTAGGCGTTTGACGTGACTAGTGACTCGGTATTCCAGCCGTTCGAGTGCCAGACTGACTTGTAGTTTTGCACAAGTTCACCTCCCGGTCGCTGCACTAACTTTTTTCTTCTTTTTGAGCTACACTTGCCAGTCGGATGTTTTCAACCCTTTTATAGGTAAACTGTTTAAAACATAATGTGAGGTGAGCAGAGTCAATCAACTCATGCTGCTTGGAAACGACCAAATTCACATTAGACACACAATATTTAGCAGAAAATAATCAACATAAAAAATTATGAAGCGCTTTACAAAAAAACAAAATTACTATAAAATATAAAAATTGGGAAAAGTTAAAAATGTGAGGAAAGGGAAAAAGTTCTGTGAAAAACAAAAGTAATTTAAAAAATACTGCAGAGATTTTTATATCCTGTAGACCTCTTCTTTCCTTCTGTTTGAACTTTTGCTCCATTTTCTTTGTTCGCTGTCTCATTTTTCCTTTTGTTGTTTTTCTATTTTACTTTCTGTCTTTGTGGGAAGACTGAAGCTGCTGCTGCTGTCACTAAGGTATGTGTGCGCGTGTGTGTGCGTGTGTGTGTGTGTGTGTGTGTGTGTGTGTGTGTTGTTCACCTCTTATGATATTAAAGTGAGTTTTTACCATTTTTTGCATTTTCCTGTTTTTAAATCCCAGATGTTTGCATCATGCCCTCAGTTGCACCACAATAAGAGTATAAACGTTTGTTTTTGATGACGGTTGATCTTTGTTTTACGACCCGCGTCTTTCATCACAGCAAAAGATGTTTTTCTGTTTCTGAAAACCCAAAAACCACATGAATTATTTATTATTTCTCGTTTAATCGTGACAAGTAGCTAGCTACTCAACATCTCCTCTAGTATCGGAGATCTCTGGGAACTTCTCTAGGACATTTCAGTCATACGTGCACTCTCATGCACCCATAAATATGTTTGACAGTGGAGGTTCACATAAATGCAGCTGTGCATTTTAATACTGGACTCAAACCAAACAGGCCACCTTTCATCTCACTCAGAATTAACATGCAGGAGACTCCAGCGCTGTCACTTGAAAGTCACGGACCCCTTTTAGTCCACTTCCATGTTCTGGCAGCGTGCCAGGCGTCTTCTGGCTAATAACACTTCCAGAGTTCTGGATGAAACGCTTTCCATAAAAAGCTGTTTGGGACGCGTCATCTGCTGGCTGCTGGACGGTCTGAGTCCGCCCAGGTCCTGCATGCTAATGCGCTGCAGCCTTCAGATTTAATGGTTGGCTGTTGTGAGGCTGCTGAAGGCCGCTCCGTCCTGCAGGAGACCGCAGCTCCTTCTCTGGAGTTAAAGTCGGTCAGCAGCAGCTCAGATGCAAGTTTTTAAGTAATCGGAAAGTTGTAGGATCGATTCCGGCTATCAGCGGAGAAAGCTGCTATTGTGTCCTTGGGTGAGACACTTTACGCCCTTTGCCTGCTGGTGGTGGTCGTGCTCAGCAGTCTCACCTCTGCCAGTGCCCCCAGGGCAGCTGTGGCTACGTTGTAGCTCATCACCACCAGAGTGTGGATGTGTGTGTGCATGGGTGGATGATTGATTGTGTTGTAAAGTGTCTCGGGGGGTTGCGGAACTCGTTATTTGCTCGTGTAGGTATTGATTTTGTGGTAGATTTAGTGTTTTTGCCGCGTCTGTGAAGAACTTTGGTTGCTATCAAAGTAAAGATCGAGTCACCAAAACAGCCTATTTACCGTGATTCTGCATTATTAGTGTTGAGCGTTCTCTTCCAGATGTCTCCAGGCGTTCAAACACAAGAGAGAAAAGCTCAGATTCTACTTCCTGTTTCAGCCCCTCACGTTTCTGAATACTCACTTGAGCTTGAGGAAATGACTGGAGTGTTTTGTTGAGACACTCCTGATGAAAGAGCTCCTCTTCCGTCTCCGTGGATTCCTCACAGCTGAAAATGCATGTATGTCTTTGCTGCTGCAGCACTCTGCACTCCGAGTCTCTCTGGCGTTTGACAGAGCGTCTCCCCTGCTGAGATCCGTTCTGCATGCTGGTGTTTCCTGATGGAGAACTGTTAAACAGCTGTGGTGACTATCCACACCTACCTTTAGTCACACTTGGTGCGGGTGGAGGCAATGACTCGCTGCAACGGTATTGTCCAGACAGACGAAAGGTGCATTTGGGCTTGTATTCCCATGATCAGGAGTGCACAGTTCAGCGTGGCGTTTTCTTACTGAGATTCATGCAAACGATGAAAATTATAACGGCTAATTTGTGTAATGAAAACCAATAAAGCAGCAAAATCCGTGTGACCTGCCACCTTTACACTTCTAGACTCCACAGTGCCACCAGTGGTTGAAAGAGATCAGAGGTGTGGACTCCAGTCACATGACTTGGACTCGAATCAGACTTGAGTCATGACTTCTGACTTGACTTGATAAAATCTATAAAGACTTACGACTTGACTCTGACTTAACGTCAGCGACTTGCGACTTGAATCAACTTGCATCCGTTGACTTGATGATGACTTGAGCATATTTGATATTTTAGCACAAAAGTGGCCCGACATGGACAAAAACCATGGATCGTTCTTGGTTCTGGGTTTGATTTACTGCTGAGTGCAGCAGCACTTTGTTTATCGTCTATTTCAATTTCTGCTGTTTGACTAAATAAATGAAGCTTTAAGAAGTTTTATTTCTGGAATTTATTTATTATCATCGTCATTAAAAAGAAGTTGGACAGATGACTTGATTATGACTAGAAAATTCTACGTTTTGGACTTGGACTTGACTTGGACTTCCACATCATTGACTTTGGACTCGACTTGAACTCAGGGACATAATTTTCACTTTAGAAGTGGGGGGGACACGGGGGGGGGGGGGCGGTATCTTTACAGTATGCTCTGATGGGAAACAGGCTTCAACACAAACAGTTGTTTTCCGCTTGGTCCTAGAGCTCAACCAGTGTCAATTTAATATAGCGTAATATTGTTTTTGGATGGTAAAAATTGCAGGGGTCAAAGCTTGACTTTGGAAAAAGTGGGGGGGACATGTCCCCCCTGTCCCCCCCAAAAATTACGTCCATGAGCGTAATATTGTTTTTGGATGGTAAAAAGTGCAGGGGTCAAACCTTGACTTTGGAAAAAGTGGGGGGTCATGCCCCCCCAAATTACATCCATGCTTGAACTTGATTGTCTTTGGCTTGCACTTGACTCGAGACTTGACTGGAAAGACTTGTGACTTGCAAAGCAGTGACTTGGTCACTTCGAAAGAAATATAAACCAAGTGCAACAAACGTAAACCAGATTATAATCTAACCCAGAACAATATTGGCTCCTACACAGACTGGTGAACATGGATGGGTGATTTTACTGTTCGACTCACGGCTGGAGGCGCAGATTCACGTCTGGTTTACAGCAGCAGAACTACTAGTGTTAGTGTCTAGCTGACAATGCTGCACTTTTGTTTGAACATCCTTGTATCATTATGTTCCATTAGATTATTTTGTGTATCTTTTCTTGACCTTACTTGAGATAAATGCACTAAAACCAGCTGATGTCTCCTTTTCAAACCGAACTGAGGCTCGTCAACGACAAACAAGATTTTGGTGAAACAATAATCCCACAAGTGCTCGCTGCTGGGGTCTGGCCTTGCAGGAGTGGAGCGGGACAGCGTGCGCCTCATCAGACGCTCAGCCTGGTTGTGGCTGCAGAACCGACCCTAAGCGTGTGACTTAACCCGTCTTCCTGTGTTGCAGCTGGATACGGAAGCTGCTGACATCCTCAATGACCTGCAGGTGAAGCTCAGCACCATCCTGGACAACTTGAGCGTCATCTTCGCCAAAAGGTAACACTCACGTCCTGTTTCAACCTGAATGCTGGGGTCAAAGTTCATGAACAAACAGAAGGAGCTGTTTGTGCTAAAGCTGATCTCCTCTCTCCAGCTTCCAGACTCGTATAAACGGCTGCGTGCGTCAGATGGCAGAGATCTTGTACCAGATGAAAGGCCCGCCCAACCAGAACACCGCAGAGGCAGATGCCGACTCCACGCTGAGGCCCCTCATGGAGTTCCTGGATGAGAAGTAAGCTGCTGTGAAGCGAACCAAAGGCAGTAGCGATGGGAATTCCGGCTCTTTTTAGAGAGCCGGTTCTTTTGGCTCCCAAGTGGCTCCTCAGATTTTCTGTTGCGTTGAGTACATTTAGAACCAAAATAATGCAAAACTATATGTAAAATAATTTACTAATGTAAAAATAATGCAATATATCAAACTTAATTTCTATGGATTTAATAACTGAACACTTTAATCCACTTTCCGTCCGCTGGCGCTCATTTTCTCACCGTCTTCGTCGCACTCTCCTCTCTCTCGCTCGCCTTTTTCCTCTTCCTCATTCCCTCTCGTCTCCCTCCACCTGCATGTGCTCTGCTGTGTGTCTGAGTCTGATCCTCCCTCTTTCCCGCCCCCACTGCTCTGACCAATCGCCTGCAGCTTTCACCAAAGCAAGAGGGAAGGGGGGAGGGGACGGCTCCCAATGACGAGCCGGCTCCCGTCGTTCACTTCAAAGAGCCGGCTCTTAGAGCCGGTTCGTTCGTGACCGGCACATCACTAAAAGGCAGACGGAAGAGAAACCCAGAAATGGATCAAATGTTTCTTCAGCAGAGAATTGAATGCGTTTGTGTTTTTGCTGCTGAGCCCATGAGCGTTATTATTCTTATATTGCTGTTATTGGATGATTATTATGAATTCACGATGAACCGCTTTTAAAAGAAGCTTCCTTTTTCTCCTCCTGTGCTCCAGGCTCAGCATCTTCGCTGACATCTGTGAGAAAACGGTGCTGAAGCGGATCCTGAAGGATCTGTGGAAGCTCGTCCTGAGCAGCCTGGAGAAGACGGTCGTCCTTCCTCAGAGCAACGACAGCCTGGTGAGAGCAAACTGAACCCCAACAAGGCCTCGGGCGTTCACTAGAAGTTAAAGCCTAAAGTCAACACAGCAACACAGTTTTTACATGTTCTTTCCTAGACCTGCGTCCTCCGAGTCACACTCACGTCCATAATTACCCACAGTGCACCAGACTAATGAGCAATGTGGTTTTCATAACTAACCCCAACTCTGCTGACCTCTGCTGGTGGAGCTATGTGTTTCTCTTTCATGCTAAACAGGTTAAGAACCCTAACCCTTCTCTGTGTTTACAGGGAGCCCAGATCCTCACAGCAGCTAAAGGACTCTCCAATCTAAAGGTAACCCATCAACTGTCAGGCAGAGGAAAAGCAGGCATAACGGACAGATTACAGAAACTGGGATTAGGTGTGGCGGCGCCACGAACAACATCAAAAACAACGACTTGATCTTTTATTCTGTGGAGAAACCAAAGGTGTGATATTAGTTGGAGAGACAGAAGCAAAACATTCATCCATGTTTTGTTTTGATAATATGCACTGATTGGTCGTGACCAGCTGATCTCTGGTCTGGAAACCTGATCTGCTCCTCAGCAGATTTGGTTTCCTGCATCAGCTGACCTGACCTGACCTGACCCAATAATCCCAGCCGGAATGGAAGTAACACTTTCCTGCTTCAGACCAACGTTGGGAGCCGTAACGCATCGTAGAACTGAATCGTTTTGTCTGATGTTTGGATTTGAACTCTGATTTTTAGGGAGGCGAAGCCAGAACTCTGACACCCAAGCAGTGTGCGGTTATCGATGCAGGACTGGAGACGATCAAGGTGGGTGGAGACCCACAGCTGTCTCATTTCTTACGTTGAACAGGTCCCACACGTCCAATCAAACTGCAAAATAAAGGATGCATTTCAGCCGTTTTCTTCTTTCTGCACGTTTTAGAGATCATTGTTTTTTCCTTCCCTTCAGCAATACTTCCACGCTGGTGGGAACGGGCTGAAGAAGGCGTTTGTGGAGAAAAGTCCCGAGCTTGCGTCGCTGCGTTACGCCCTGTCGCTTTATTCCCAGAGCACCGACGCTCTGATCAAGACTTTCGTCACAACGCAACATTCCCAAGGTGATCCCAGATACTTCCTGGAAATGAGCTGGAATGATCTTGGTGCTTATTTCCTTTCTGTTGTTGTCTTCTTCCTCTCAGTGCACGACGGGATGGGCATCAGAATCACCGGCAGCGAGAAGATCAGACCTGACGGTTGGTTCTTTTTTCTTTGGTTTGTTCTAAAGAATTCTAATATCAACCAAATCTTTTATTTTATTTTATATTTAATCTAAAACCAGAGGAGTGAACACAAGTCAGACTTTGTCGTTTCTTCCCATCACCCCCTAAGGACGGCTTGGATCTGTTTCTAATCTAAGTTTTATTTGTAGTGAATAATTCCACTCTAAGCAAACATAGAAGCACAACATTTTACTTTGAATTGTGTTCAGATGTGAATCAAGTCTGACTAAATGATATGTTTAGAGCATCGCGTCCACCTTCTTATCATCAGTGACTTGTTTTTGTTTTTACTTTGTCGTTCATTTATAAATCCGTTTGAACGACCTGTTCAAGACTCGGAAGCAAAGTTTAGGACGTGACTCAAAACTTGAGTTGAGACACAAAGACTTGGTCTCATTTCTGCTCAAGTCCAAAAGGTTTAAAATAAAACAATAATTAATACAGGAATAATAAAAGTTTGTTGTGTTTATGAAAGAATTAATACAAATTTCAGCTTTACGCTAAAATGTGTCGTTTCAACTTCACAAACACAATAAACGGTTGGCCTTAAACGTCAAATTAGATGTATCCAGATTAAACGTCCGCTTCATAAACCCGGCAGCGTTCTGCATCCAGAGTCAGGATTAGTACCTCCATCTTAAACCTGACATATCCAGTCCTACGCAAGTCTGCTGCCCCCTGGTGGAGGACCTACAGGTGGGCCAATTTGACTTCTTCATCACTAAAATATTGTTTTACATTTACATAATAAAACATATGTGCTTTAGTAACGTTAGCCAATAGATAACATTTTTTAATCTTTTTTTTCATATTTTATTTTTCACTCATGTTTAAAAACCTGATGAAGAACTGAAAGGGAGAAAAAAGGGCCGATAATGGTAGCAATATTGAAGTGACTGTGTGTATTTTGCCAGGCGATAGGGGGCAGTAGATACCAAAATCACTGCAAGCAAGCATTATTTTGTGTTCAAGTAAGACTTTACCAATGGATGGCCATTAGGGTCAAAAATCCCTGGGAAAACGACCTCCAGCAACAGAACAAGAACATCAGATTCCCTTTCATCACTGACAACGAGTGAAGAGGTAAACATGTAAAACAACGTTTCAATCAATCAATCAAAGATACTTTATTAATCCCAGAGGGAAATTAGAGTTTCAGTACACACAATTCAGAGATCAGACATACATGGGCAGGACACATGACTAGAATTGGTGACTGTGGTCATTCGCAACCCTGAGTCGCGCTACCTTAATAGAGATCAGAGGGTTACATGAGGATTGGTTCAGGTGGAGGGAAAAAGGGCACTTCAGAGCTACCCTCCCACCAGGAGGGCAGCTTTGCTCTGCAAAAAAACACCTCACAGATATGCAAGACTTCAGACACCACAACATAACATGAGACTCCAATAGGAAGGCGGGGGGCTGGGATCCTGTTTTCCCCCAGCGAGAGCAGCCGTCTACGGCGCTCAGCCACTGTAGCCACAGGTGGGAGGGAGATCTTGGGAGAAGCGAGGAGCACATTGACTCCTGCAGGTTGATGACCTCGCCAGGCTGAAGTCCACCAATCCGAGGGTGGGGGGGGTGGGGGGGGGGGGTAGGTCGGGTTTTCACAGCATCTGGCTGCATTCCTTCGTGGGGGTTTGTTGCTTACCGCTCGGCTGCCAGGCCGTCAGATTCAGATAACAAGACTTTGTTTGGGTCAGGCTGAGATAATTTTCCTCTCTGCCTTCAGTCTTTAAACTGATCATTTCCAGTCCTTCAGTGAAGTCAATTTAGGTTTTTAAACCTGTCCATACCGTCCGGTGACTCTCCCGAGATGACATCCATTTTGCGCACTAGTACCGGTATCGCAGCTAGAACATTGTCCAGCTCACGATTCACCTCGTGTAGCGTCCCAGTCTGAGAAGTCTCCACACGGACGGTGCTTTCCATGGGTGCGGGCCGCCCTCCAATCGCTCCAGTCTTCCCAAATTTCCAAAAAACCAAATATCCTCCCACTCCAATCAGGAGAAATCCAGTTATCATCAGGCCGAATATCCACACGTCTTCGATATCCTCAATGGACAGCTGGGAGAGGCATATGATCTTCCACTCCTTCCAGGAATCCAGCATATATCCCACCGGGTGTGTCCCCTGTGGACATGTGGGAGCCCCCTGCTCCGTTCTCATTGTTGAAAAAAATCTTATCAATCGCGCTGAATGACCAATTTATCAAATCCATGGTTAAAAATAGGGTTTTTCAGAAGAAATGCAGAGAAGCGCTCTGTGGGCAGACAGGACAAAGAGCCTTGGGAAAAAAAGATAAGGGAGCAAAAAGAGAAGCGTCTGTACTCTGCGAGTGCCAGCTTCATTTATGAATGATGACAGTTTTGTAACCGTTTGTTACAAATCAGTAAATGCATTTTGTCCTCACGGGCTTCCGTAGAAGGAAACATGGCGTCCAATATGGCGTGCATTTCAGAACAGATTTTTATGGTTATGTGTTATGAAACCGGCAATAATTTTCAACAACAGGGCGTTATTTCATTAATTTAAAGGGGCATTATGGAAGTGTGACAGCCAAAACATGAATAGAAATAATAAATGTCTTCTTCATACATTCTCCTGCAATGCCCTGGTCCTGTAGAATGAGCCCTGGCATTTTTACTGTGATTGCCTGTTTTTCTGTAAAATCACAGAAAAAGAGAGATGCTCGGGTCGAGCAGGCTGCTTCACGCGCGTTCACGCTCAGGCATCGCCCGTAGCATTTGCTATCCGTAGCTTTAGCAGCAGAGAGAGAGGCAGTGCCACTTTGTCGCTGTTCCTAACGCCTAGTGACAAAGCTAGCTACATTTCTGAGGACCCTTAGCTACTTTCTGTAGAACTTTCTTCTAGATATTTCCTGCAAATTAGCAACAAAATAGCCATTTTCACTCCAAACTGTTCTTTGAACATTGTTTCAGCTGTCATCAAGGACATAAATGTTACAGATACTAAAGATGTCACTGGCGCTTTAGCTCACCTAGTAAGACGTTGGACTCCCGTGCAGAAGTCCTGGGTTTGATTCTGGATGTGAACATAGTTTATTTAGAGTTTATTTTTTTACATTAATGGTATATTTTTTTACAGTAAGATGCCCACATTTTTATTTGAGACTCGCCGAACGGCATTGAATTCACAGATAAAAAAGATGTGGGTTCAACTTTCATTTTGGAACAATTTTTCAAGCAAGGGAAGGGAATGATCTGAGCATGCAGGAGGACTGACCCATCTTAAACCTTTGTCGGCTGTGCTGAAGAGAAAGGTACAGAACCAAATTATTTAATTAATTAGCTGCGCGTTCTCCTGTCCTCCGGGCCACACACACACACACGGGACTGTCTCAGCTGTTATTTTCGGTAAGCAGTGTGCACGTACAGCATGCGCGCCTCGTGCACGAGCCTACCATTGAAGCTGCCGTTACGCTTTTGGCCTGAGGGGGCAATCACGAGCATAAAAATTCAAACGTCCGAAAAGTCTCTTTAAAACAACATTTTGATGGATATTTCCAGAGATTAATGGTGAAAACTAAACATTGCCACTTTAAAGTAAACAGTTTGTGTTTTATAGGTTCGGGGGTAGAGAAGCCGGTTGGAGAGGCTGTCCTGCAGGTCGACATGATGCTCGGCAAGGAGCGCAAGGTCAACGTTAGAGGTCAGACCGAGAGTTGTTAACACATCAAACTTGTTTATTTTTGGTCCTAACACCTGTTTTCTCTCTCGTGGCTGCTCAGTCATCGCTGTGAATGACATGAAGTGGCAGACATCAGGGATGTTCAGACCTTTTGTAGAGGTCTCCATGGCGGGTCCCTTCCTGGCAGACAAAAAGCGCAAGTTCACCACAAAATCAAAAAACAACAGCTGGACAGCAAAGTTCAATGAGACCTTCCAGTTGTGAGTCTGGAGTTTATAACACCATCAAAAGGGACTGATCGTGTTAGAGAGCATCTGATCCTGAATGTTTGGTCTCCGCCCCGCAGCATCCTGGGTAAAGAGTCCCCGGACTGCTACGAGCTCCAGGTGACGGTGAAGGACTACTGCTTTGGCCGAGCGGACCGAGTGGTTGGCCTGGCCGTGGTCCAGCTGCGAGACGTCGCCGACAGGAAGAGCTGCGTGTGCTGGTGTCCCCTTGGACCGCGGGTTCGGACGGACGAAACGGGCGTGACGGTGATGCGTATCCTGTCCCAGCGACCTGCTGACGAGGTGGCCAAGGAGTTCGTCAAGCTGAAATCTGAAACTCGTCCGGCTGAGGAGGGAAGATGAGCAGAAGCCCTGCCTGAGGGTCAGATTCAGTTGCCATGGTGACCGTGTCATCCTCTTTCACAGAACAAAGAAAACACTGTTAATGTCTCCCACTAAGGACTTTACCTTTAACAGGGTTAGCTCTAAAATATATTTACTAATGAGTCCTTTTTGACAAAGATGCTCAAATTTTAAGTTCTAATTGTTTACATTTTTTTTCTGCAAGTAATTAATATTCAAATTGAATCTTGTTGGGTTTTAAGAGACCAGAACACAGATTTTAGAAACCATCATGAACAGCAGGTTTAATCTAATCTGACATTTTAGGTTTTCTTTTCTCAGGACTGTTTTTAGGCCTTCAGCCATCCCTGCACTCATGGCTCTGAGCTGCAACCCGGAACAGCTTTCCCTTCCTTTGGGCTCGAGCTTTGTCAGAAGTACGACTCAGATGCACCAACGGACACCAGGTGCGTCTTAAAACCAGAGAGGAAGTGTCACAGGGAGCACCACTTTTCTGGAGAGTTTCAGCTTCTTCTGAAGCTTCCAACTAAAGAGGACATTTGAGTTTCTAACAAACTCCTGTAAGACTGACAGTTAAACTCTGAAGAGGAGACGGGACGATAGCAGGTGGTTTTAAGAGCTAGAGATGGCGCTGGTTAGCCAACAGGGCTAGCTCCGTGGCTTCGGAGAGACCTGGACCTGGGCTTGTCTAGTCTACATGTGTTGATTTCACTCAGACACAAAGCATCATGGGACGTTTTTAACTGCTCACCCGCTCTGAGGGGAAACAACCAGCCGTCACAGGTTTCTGCATACTCCACTGGTGTTTTACACCCCAAAGCTTATCTGGGATAAACCTTCTCTCCTCTCTTGACAACGTGCCAAGAGCCCTGAGGCTCCTCCCCTTTCGGTCGGCTCATGGGTCCCTGAACAGGGCTAAAGGAGCTTTTTTCCTACCGCTCAGCCTTACGCCCTGGACCACACATTCTTCAATTTGAATGAAAACTAATGATGGGTGTTCCGACCGCGCCAGTCGTGTACATAGAGATTCGTCAGCTTGTAAAAGTCCGGTGTCAGTACAGGATCAGCTCGGGGTCCTTCGACTGCCGATGACGTCAGAGTCGTTGATTGGCTGAACATGAAGCTTACGGAAGTGACGTTATCACGTTATGATTTTGGTCAGAACAAATTTGCGGTCGTAGTCCTTTAGTTCAAAAATCAACACTTTTTGGAGAAAATATGTTTGAATTTCCAAAGGAAATGTAAAATATAAGCAAATGATAAACGGTGACCCTCAAAAGCTCTTGATGTTGATGAAATGGGGCAAAATAAAATATAAGAACTTTATTGAAAGACACCAAGCAACGTTTAGAGTCAAAGAGTGTATTTAGATAACAACTAAGGAAATATACAGACGAACTCCACATTAATACAAACAGATGTGGCTTCACATATAAGAACTGTTCTTTTTTTTTTTCAGTCCGATGTTGGTTTTATGCAGTTTCACATTCTTTACAAAACAAAGATAATATGGTGTTTTATTAACAAATTACAATTATAAAGAAAACATTTAGGTGTTAACAAACAAGAATTTACTAACAAAACTGCTGATGTCTTTCCAAAACGTTTGTGAAAGCCGAGTAGATTTGCAGTCATGTGACGTCATCGGCGGGCGCTGGACCCCGAGCCGATCCTGCACCGACACCGTATCTAGCATGACTACAAATCAGACGTCGGTACGTCGCATTTGTGACATCACCACATAACCTCCTCCCCCTAGCGTAGCTGCTACTCACCACATGACCACATTCATGGTGGTTCTTTCCTGCTGTGGGAAGGATTTGAAGTTCGTCGCACTTGCAGCCATGTTTGTCGATGATGTCACTTTGGTGATGCGTATTTGTAGTCCTGGACTTATTGGCTGTGTTCGAGATGAGCCAGTTCTGCGCAGATTAGACCAGCGGTGATCGGCGAGCAGTGCACGCCGGTTAGATTTGTGTCCGACTTGACGCCGACTTGCTCTGACGTCATGCATACGTAGGCAACGATAACCTCGTGAGATCAAGGCGGCCGCAGATTTTGGAGCAAGGCGCTGCAGTTGCTCTCCACCGGCTGCAAAACCTAGAGGATGACAGGAAACGCCTGGCTCTCACCTGATCTACGATCTGATTGGTTCACATTTTGATCCAAACATCCGGTGGTAGAACATGAAATGTTAGTTGGTCACGTGTATTCTGTAAATCGTGTAACGTTGATGATGACAACTATATAGGCCATAAAGAGAAATGTGTTTTGTGTTCTATGTCACGTTTCCTATGAGCACACTAAAGCTACAGCTGATATCCTTTACTTATTATTACAGTCATGTCTTCATATACAATATATGATATCCGCAAACATGTGAGGATGTGTTTCAGCTGCTAACAGGCACCAGAATTAAAATAAGTAATTAAACAAGTATGAACTCTAACGCGATATCTTCAGCCATCGTCACCCCCGAGCTACACATGTAGGGACATCTGTCCGACTTAAAGCTTTCAGCCACTCCCCCTGCTGCTTCCATCTGCTCTCGTCTGCTTTCTAGGCGAGGCGCAGCTCAACTCGAACACGGCCAATGTCACACAAAACCTAAAATAACTTTTGTCCCCATTTGATAAGCGCTTTCTTGGCATCAGACTGTCTCTATGATTCACGGACATCGTGTGTGAAATCCGTGGCACATAAGAAGCGGGATTAGAAATAGCGTTTTTAGCCCCGTCGACCCGTGGTCCGGAAGCAGATGGGTGGGACTTAGGCTCCCTGTGAGCTGCGTTAGTCTGTTTTAGGTCAAAGACAAATGTGGCCTTTGTAAATAAAATCTCACGTTTTCGCTACAAGCTTCTGAACGACAGCCTTTTTATAAAGTGAACAACTAACCTGACAGGAATGGGGGCGGGGCCACGTCAGGAGGAAGAGCAGAACCCTTTACAGAGCATGAAGCCTATGAATGAAGCATGTTTGTATTTATTTATTTTACACAAATTCTACCAGATTTATGATTTCCTTTTTCAGTGTACGTACTGTGAAAATGAGCAAATGTTATTCTGATGTGACATGTTAAAGTTACTTGTGCTGATATTTTGTACATAAAAGATTTACGACGCCTCAGTTTTTGTTTTTTAGTGTAAACGTCAGACTTGAGCTACGACGATATTTCAGTCCACAAACGACTCCTTCTACCCTAGAAGCTCTTCTCTGCAGTACCTGAGCCTTCTCAGCACACCTGTTCCCCGTTAGTAGACCTGATGAGGTTCAGTTGTTCACATTCAGGCTACTAGTCAGTGAAGATCTGCTGAAGTCCAAAGTGAACAACGGAGCGGAGATGGTACCAGATGAGCTTTAGGACCACATGAACTCATGTTCTGATGCTGCTTCTAGCAGGATCATGCACCAGGTCACAAAGCTCAGATCGTCTCTAACTGGTTTCTAGAACATGACCGTGAGTTCACTGGACTCTAGCGTCCACCGTCGCCAGACCTCAGTCCAGTCCAGAACCTTTGGGATGTGGTGGAGCGCGAGCTTCTCATCGTGGACGGAGCTGATGCAGAACCTCCGAGGACCACCTCGTTGTATCTGATCTGAAGAGTTGTGGTCAGCCCTGGCTCTGAGAAGGTGGTGAGTGACTTTTAAAGCCCGCGAGGTTTGTCGGTGGGAGGAAACGTAACTTTCAGACCAAACGTTTTAACGTTTACGTGAAAATCGCTGCTGAAAACTGACGGGTGTGCATGATCTACCAGCTTAGGGTCGTCGTTGTTGCTTCATCATCACAGCTGAATCTGAGGACGTTGTGCTTCAGTGTGTTTACCTGCTCTCACACCTGACATGAATTTAATATCTAAATAATCTAAACGATGATTTGGATCAGAGGAAAGAAACCATAAACTCCCCAACACGTTCCAGAGAAATAACCGGATCGGGTTTTCTTCTCTCAAGCAGACGGTTTATGAGCAGCCCAGGCTTGTTTTTGCGGATCGACATGTTTGATTAGAAATAAATCCCTTCTTTACTTTTTTTCTAAACTGCAGCAGCGGCTGATTCTAACGGCTGGTAAGCAGCAGGTGAAACACAACGAAGCCAAGGTGTTCTGTTCCAGAGCACACAGCTGCGTTTTATATTTAATTCACATCGTAAAACAAAAAAAACCACGATTATCGATTATTAAATACTGAATCATACTGTTGGAATGACTGTAAATGAGAAGGTTGGTTAGAAATGAATCAAGAGGAATGACTAATGAGAATAAAAACTAAGATTTCAAAATAAAAGCACGTGGCTTCCATTAACATGGCAGAAACAGCACATCATGTTTGTAAGAGGACATGTACGTACAGCATTAATGATGTAAATCCTGCTGCATGAACTAAAATGTATATTAAAATAAATTAGACTTCATATTTGCACTTTTTGCAAAATCCTTTGGTGGCTTTTTAGAAATAATTAGAATCGCTGAAAACATTGAAAGGAAATTTGATGCAAAGCATAAAGTACAAAGCTACCTGTAGCTTCTACGTTCATTTGGTCTTTAATGGGCAGAATGTGTGAAGTTTACCAAGTGGACCCAGAAAAAGGCCAGCTAGGGTGATGGTATGTAACCTAGAGGCGTGGATACTGACTGTGTGAGGCTAAACATTCTGATGCTACGTGCGACTAGCTTTCGTCGTTGGTCTGTGGAGACTGGAACCGATCCGGAAGCAGGACTTCAACGGTGTAACTGATTCGCTTGGCCTGGAAGATGCTGTAGGTGTTGTCAAACCTCAGCACATCTGTGTGTGACAGAGAGTGTTAGGATCAAGATGCATTCAACCTTAGCTCAGCAACCACCCGCACCACTCACACACGCCCGGACGCTCGCAGGTCAGCGACCCGTCCTCGGGTACCAAGTGGGAGTTGAACCGCTGGCTGAGAATGACTTCCTGCATCTCAGAAGCCTTCTTCCACTCGCCTTTTTTAGCCTTCAGAAACACCCCAAACCCGATGTCTGCGCCCTCGCTGGCAAACTGCCACCTAGAGGAGGACAGGGAGAGATTTAGACCCACTGACCTCATTAGAAGCTGCATGGTACCACTGTTTCCCACAGCAAGAAGGGTGTTGGTTCCCTTCCCAGCTATGTGGAGTTAGCATCTTCTGCCCTTGCATGTGTGGACTTAAAGAGCAAGTCAACCCCTACCAGAGTCTAACTCCACTCTCACTTCATGTTTGAAAAATGCAACAAATGCTGTTGCCTGGCAGACCGAGAGGGCGGAGCTGCTAAAAAATACACACACACACACAGGCTTATGACAGCATTGACATCATAATGTACCAGTTTACATCATAGCATACCTCTTAGCCAATAGCGGTGGCAGATTTAAACAAAAATACAGTGCAGAGTTTTTACCTGACAACGGCACAACACTGCCAGTTTTAGGCAGAATATTTAAATTTTAACTAAGATGCACTGAAGTGCCCAATTATTGACGACACGTGTCTGCAGCACGATTAGACACTCGTTTATTTAGTTTATCAGCAAAAAAAAAATTATTTGGGGGTGACTTGCTCTTTAAATTTGTGAAGGTTTGTTTCTGAAAGTGAAACGTGGGACAATAAAGTTTTATTCATCACACCTCAAATCAAATCTACCAACGGGTACAAATAAAGTAACCTTGAACTTTGATGACAAACATGTTGAATTTCTTCGATTTATGATCGGCGCGGTCCCAACGTCTTTCCGAGCAGACCAGAGTGCTCTTTGCACACCACACATGGCAGGAATATCTGATAAGACTATCTTTAGAGCCGTTACTGTAAAAAAAAAAACTCTGAGAACGATTCTGCTGAAACTGGAAGAATCAAACTATTCACGGAGGACAATTGACATGAGGTTGATCAGCTGGTGCAGAAATCAGAAGAAAACCTATGAAGCTTTACCACCATTATCCACCATTATCCATACTTATTTGTTTACATCATGTCCTGATTGTTTACTGACCGGAGAACGCAGCCTGGAAACAAGATCTCATAGTCCAGCTGTTGGGAAGAACCTCGACTGACGGTTATGCAGTGCTCATAATCCACCTTCACGTGGTCCCGCACGTAATAAGAAGGTGGAACTGGTCCGACGTGACTTATCTGCAGCAGAGACACACGGCCATTAATGCAGGAATCGGGATTCTTTTCTTATATCTGAGAAGGTTTGAAGGAAGAATAAGAAGCTTCACTTACTGTGCCCATAAGGCTTGTTTCTTCTTTTGCGTAAAAGTGCATAATTTCAGCATGAAATAGTGGATCACACGAAAGCCAAATGTTGTATTTATTTATTTACAGAAATTAAAACCAGCTACAAATCCACTGTCGGTTCTTTAAACACTGACTCTGCTAAATGACTCAAATTCAGAAATACGAGCTGTGGCTCTGGTTTTATGACGGATCACAGCGAGAAGGGGGAAAGCTGCTGTAAAATGTTGGTAATGCACAAACACGACAGAGTCTGTGAGATGAGGAGAGCAGGTCGTCTGAGCTAAGTCCTAACAGAACGGTTTGGATCACCACACCAAATCTGCCCTCATATCACTATTTGTACTTTTACAATTTATTTTACACATCAAAGCAATTTGGGCCATTTCAATCATACTAATTAATCATTTTGACTAATAAAATAGTAATGGGGGAAAGGGTTGATGCTTTGAAAGCAAGCCGAGGGCTTTCCGTATGTGATGGTAGGAACATCTTTTAGGCTGCTTGTCTAGCGTGTCTACATCAGCGTACGTTGTTCGTCTGATTTATTAGAACAGTCTAAACCTGTAAATTACACCAGTATGGGACTGACTCAGCTGCTGTTTTTGTTCAAGAGCGTGCACGTACAGCATGCACGCCTCATGCACGAGCTTACTATTGCAGCTGCAGTTAAGCGGTTGGCCTGAGGGGGCAGTCACGAGCATGAAAAGTCAGACAACAACTAAAAAGTACCGACATGGATTTTAGAAGCACATGCAGCTAGCCCAACAATATTCCAAGAATCTAATCTGGAACTTCCATTAACAAACCAGTCAAATAACCTAAAAAGGCTAAATTTATGATGTTGAAGATATTTTAATAATTATTAAAGCTCTTGTTTGATCAATAAACCTTCTGACGTCTTTAGTATGAATGGGTGCTTGAGTTGTTTTTTGTGGAAAATCGCTCCAGTGCTCTCGTTTCAGGAAGTTAGACGGGAGAATAGGGAGGGCACGCTTACAAGTCTTACCCCGGCTTTCCACGGGAGCCGTCAGCAGCACGTTACTGCAGCAGCACGTCATAGCTGCTGATAGGAACCGCTGTGGTCAACAGAACCTTTTCCACTGGAGCCGTCGGCAGCCGTCAGCAGCGCGAGTCGGCCGCGTCTCAGGAGCAGCATGTCGCGGCCTTTACGCGCCGGTTCTATTTTCTACGCGCGACGCCTCTGAAACGGGTCAAGTTCGACATTTTTGGGGAAGGAAAGACAGGAAATCGGACGCGGAAATGGAGAGAAGCTCCCGAGATTTTCAGAATAAAGAACGTGCTGCTTTCCGGTTGCTTTACTTTTAAAAAAGGTTACTAACTGTGCGTCCCCGTGAGAAGTTATCACCTAGCTGGCGGTCTCCTTTGTTTTTCAGGTCCGTATTGGCGATTATAAAACGGACAGAACATAAAACACAAACCATGTTTTAGTTTTCTCCTGCTTGTTGTTGTGTTTACTGACGAAGTCACTCGTGTGACTTCGTGCTCGGTCGGTGACAGCTGCTCCCCTGCTGCTTCGCGTCTCGTGGGAAGGGCCAAGCAGCAGCTTACGCGAGCGAGACGTGCTGCTGCAGTAATGTGCTGCTGACGGCTCCTGTGGAAACCCGGGGTTACTCATTAATTTTCATGACATGCAAACGTGTCTCCTATTGGCTAACCGGGGTGAAAAGGTAACATTGATGATTTCTCTCCGGGACTTACACAAGCCCCAACGTGTTCTGCTGTGTTGTGGAGTTGCTAATGCTAATGATTAGCTTCTGCTAGCCAAGATGCGCTCTCCTTCTTGTGGGCGGTCCCAAACCTTAAAGGGTAAGTCACACCCTGGGTGGAGTCTTACTTCACCTACACTACACGCCTAAAGGAGGCATCGCCTAAAGGAGGCGTCGCCTGGCGGAGCGCGCGGCTCAAGCTAAAAAAAAATTTGAGGGGCTCCACAAAACCAATAAAAATAACGACAGATGTGATGGACCATCTTGAGATGCTTCCATGCATTTGAAGACATTTTTCAGTTCACACATTGACAAATGGGTGTGGTATGATCAATACCACACACCAGACCTCTAACCAAACTACTAAGGTACAAAGACAAGAGCACACCGCTAGCTACAGGAAAAGTCAAGTGGAACAGAAGAAAAGAGACGTTTGAGGCCGAGTCAGTCCCAGCATTCTTGAATGGAGTCCTAATGAAACGACTTCTGTTCCTCATCTGTGCTGGGCCCAATTTAATATCTAAAGAAACGGCAACAAATACCAGTCAGTAATAAAATAAAGACGTTGGCAGAAGCAGGACTACGAAAGCAGCTACAGCTGTGGCCAGAAGTGAAGACAATGTGTTGGTTTTCGCAGCGTTGACCGCTTTTTTAGACCGTTTTGCCACACGTTTCTATGGTTACAGAAGAGTAATTGGTATTTTAGAGGTTTCAAAGATTTTTACTGATAATTACAGTCATCAGTAATATTCTGCGTCCTCTACCCTCCTCACACCAGCTAGCTTCATGCTCTCTTTCACCACATCCATAAATCTCCTTGTTGGTCTTCCTGTCAGTTCTGGAAGTTTTTGGGCCTTAACAGCAGTTCAGCAGCTTGTGAGTGTGTCGCAAGCTGTGTTTTACCCTCTTCAGACTCTCACTATAGGGGCGGAGCCTGAAGAAAGGGGACGTAGTTTGCTTAAACGGCTTTTTCCAAGCTGGACTATTGCACCTTTAAAGTCCCATGGAGACTGTTTGTGGGGTTTTCTTTTGTCTCCCTCCTCTGAAGGCCAACCACAACTCCTCACTAACATTAAGGTCTGGAGAATTCCTGGACCATCCAGTTCTTCTGACCCGGTGCTCCCTGATGTTAGAAAAGACCACAAAACTGTTCTTGGATGGTTTGAGGAGTTCCTCCTGGAGGAGGTACTGATCCTTATTCATCATGGCTGAGAAGCAACTACACACATGAACGTCTCCGGATGCTTTACTGTTGGCAAAAGGAGTGATGGGTGCGCTCACCTTCTCCTGACGCTTTAGACCAGGGGTGCAGAGTCATGAGAACTGGAGGAGTGAGCAATCCTTCTCCAAACCTTTTGGCCGTACTTTGCTGCCTTGCATCGACAGGAAGGGCTAAATTTTGGTTGTTCGGGCTGGCTTAGGTAGGCTGTCTGTATTCGTATGTGCAACTCCTTTTCTGGTAATTTGTAATTATACAAGAGAAAATGGAAAAATGTAAATATTAGGGATGAGCGAGTACACCAATATCTGTATCTGTATCTGTTCAACCATCTAAATGATCTATCTGTACTCGGAATGGGCGTGGCCTAACCCGGAAGTGGGTGTGGTTTACATCAATACGTTATTTTAAGTCTGATCAGAATTTGCTATGTGTATTGTTTATTTGAAAACTATTTACAGAGCAGCCTCAGAGTTGAGATTAAATGTTTTTGATCACAATAGTAAAGGAACTATTACAGAACAAGTTTTTCAATAAAATCAGAACATTAACATTTAAGTGCATGAATTAAGAGAGAGAGAGAAGAAAAGATCTTTTCTATAGCGCCTCTCAAGGTAAAAATCACGGGGCGCTTCACAAAAACGAAACATGTAAAAAGAATTTAGAAAATGATTAAAATATTTTTAAAATGAGCAAAAAATAGAAAATTGTGATTAAAAAATGTAAAGAAAGAGAGTGAATAGGAAAAAGGGAGTGGATCCTGAGGAAGAGGAGAGAGAGAGAAAAAAAAACCTGACCGGAGCGGAGGCAGTGACTGATGCAGCATGAGCCGTTTTCAGCTCTGTCTTGTCAAATGCACTCCGCACGTTATGAAAAAAGTAACTTTAAATAACTTTAAAGTCACTTTAAAAAGAAGCAAACTGAAGAAAACATAGGGAGTACTGAAGAAACGTGAACAGTGAAGCAAGCACAGATAGATCCGTTACTGTGTGTGTGTGTGTGGGTGTGTGGGTGTGTGTGCGTGGATGGACCGGACGCGGACTGAGCTGTGAGCTCCTGGCTGCAGAGTTTTGTGTGTAGGGAGGGGCGGGCGCTCTATGTGACTGGCCAGTCACAGAGCGTGAAGACAGTCAGTTACCCAATGAGGATTTTCCTTCAGCACGATTACAGATATTTACGAGTTTTACTCGTTTCATGCTCGTACTCGTCAAAAATGATTTATCCGTACGGGATACTCGTCTGAAACGAGTATCCGGCTCATCCCTAGTTATCATGATGAAGATGTCAGTAATTCAGCTTAAAAGGTGAAAACTAATCTGAGAGGCAAGCCTTTACAGCCAGATATTCAGCCTTTATCTGTTATAATAGTGATGATTATGGCTTACTGACTATCACACTAATTACTGTAGCTAATGAAGCCAGAACAGCTGCAGAGGGCTCCTGAGCCTTTAGATGGTGTCTCAGTCTGAGCTGGACACTGACACAAACAGACTTTTGCACGATATTCTAGATGTTACAGTTTCACCTGTATATGCCCCCCACCTGCTCACACCTGAGGGTTGTCTAGGTAAGCACGTTTGTTTTCATACACCACAGGATGTGTTCACGTCAAACATGGTTTGCCAGTCAAATGTAAGCCTCCAGCGTTCCCCGTGCATACGAGCCAAGAGAGCGTTTCACTAAAGCAACACTGCAATAAGCTAGAAGAGCAGAGGATGCAGGTGGGTGGAGGCAAAGATGGAGATGATCAAAAGCAGCGTTTCTGTTTTCTACTTCAGCTCTGGAGTGGCTTCAAGTGTAGAAGAGGAGGCTGATCAGCTGGAGGACTCTGAGTCGGTGTCCGCAGACGAGTCACCTCTGACCTTTACGAGTGGTTTTTGTTAAGCTGTGATGTTTGCAGTCTGAGGTTTTACTGTCCAGCATGTCCACGATCATTTTATCCATCCCCATTTTACTTTTCATCATTACTGGCAGTTAACTGGACACCCAGCTCTTCAGCTGCGTAACTTATGTTTACTCAACAGGAGAAATGATGCTTTTACTTTGATGCTTTCATCTTGTTCACGAGTGAGGGTAGGAGGGATCGGGAGATCGACAGGCGGATCGGTTCGGAGTCTGCAGTGATGCGGACGCTGAGCCGATCTGTCGTGGTGAAGAGGGAGCTGAGCCAGAAAGCCAGGCTCTCGATTTACCGGTCGATCTACGTCCCAATCCTCACCTATGGTCATGAGCTTTGGGTAATGACCAAAGAACGAGATCGCGGATACAAGCGGCCGAAATGAGTTTCCTCCGTAGGGCGGCCGGGCTCAGCCTTAGAGATAGGGTGAGGAGCTCGGACATTCGGGAGGGACTCGGAGTAGAACCGCTGCTCCTCTGGATCGAAAGGAGCCAGTTGAGGTGGTTTGGGCATCTGGTCAGGATGCCTCCTGGACGCCTCCCCGGGGAGGTGTTACGGGCATGTCCTGCTGGCAGGAGGCCCCCGGGTCGACCCAGGACACGTTGGAGAGGTTACATCTCCAATCTGGTCCGGGAACGCCTTGGGGTCCTGCCGGAGGAGCTGGTGGAGGTGGCCGGGGAGAGGATGGTCTGGAGCTCCCTAGTTGGGATGCTGCCCCTGCGACCTGGACCCGGATAAGCGGAGGAAGACGACGACGACTTTCATCATTTTCAATTCAATTAGATAAAGTGTGTGTGCGCGCATGCACATCACTGATATAATTAATTTTCTTTATTTAGTAAAACCAGGATCACTTGTGTTAGCTCGCCTGCTAATGAAAGTAAAAATGACATCTTGCGGCGGAATCTGCTTCCTGCAGCCACTTTAAACAACTCTGGAGTTTTTTGCTGGCCGTCGTCTAATTACAACAGTCGATGCTGCAGCATTAGCTTGCAGGAGACCGCCCCCCCCCCCCCCCCACACACACACACACACAGATGGTAAACAGTAGTTACGTCTGCTGGATATGAATCACGCTTCAGAATGACCTTCCATCCAACATGACTGAAACGGACTCTTTTGGGACTTTCTGGCTGTAAAATTCTCTCTCTGTTCCTACATCCTGCAGCTTTAAAGCACACAGAAAACCATCATTTCCATCTAGACTTTTATTTACGAATGTAAAGAGTCCAGCTGAGGCTGGCATCGGGCAGCTTTTTAGGGACGTGCCATGCTTCAGAACAGGGTTAGGTTTGCTGCGCTTTTATTCTGAAGGCTGAAGCAGAGACGTCGGGTTCTGGAGGAACACAGCCGCTGAGAGACGACCGACTAAAGCAGGTGTGTTTCTGCCTGGACACTCATCTCCTCAAACTGATCAGCCCAGCTCTGCACCCGCAGGTGTGCCGACTCACCCGCGTCCGACAGCGAGGATCTCCGTCTGGGTCCGTCAGCTTCCCCCCGTAGATCACCGGCAGCTCCTCTTCGTCGATGTGCTTCAGCAGAACTTCCTGCCAGTTGGCTGCAAACCCGGAAAAAGGAAACAAACGTTAACACACCAATATTCAAATGAATCTATAAGTGAGCAGCGAGGCAGGTGAGATGTGTTGCGTTAACTCCAAGTGTTGTAATCTAGGATTGGGATTAGGAGTCGGTGCTGCATCTGAAGAGGAACGGGCTTTTGGATTCCCTCTTTTCCGAGTCAGGACGGAGTCTCACCTCCCAGGACGGAGATTTTCTGTCGTGTGTTTTCACACAGGAAGTGTCTGACGAGGTTAAACGCCACGGGGAAGAGTTTGGGAGCTACGGGAGGAAAAATCCAAACGTGTGAGATGAAAGTCGCTGATCTTCACAGGCAGCTTGGCTTTATTTTTCATTTCAATTGTTAAACCAAACATTCAACACAGATTATTGAAATGAAAGAAGACATTTGTTTATTGCTGTTAAATTAGATTAAAAGCAAAAACCTTCAATAAAAAACAAATATTTGGTTTTGCACTTGAAATTTTTAAATACAAAAAGTTTAATTCTAAATGTTCTGATTGTAAAAAGAGCTGAAATCAGCTGTTTTTACCTTTAATAACAAAAAGCCTCTTGAGGGCTTCTGGGTAATTATCTTCAAATGTCTGTAGGATCTGATGTGAGAGAAGAGCAGAGGTTTCACCGTGGTGGTGTCTCGTCAGGGTTAGGGTGGCGGTGTGACGCTCACCTCTCCATACGTGTCTATCGCAGGCTTCCACAGGTGTTTGAGTCCCAGACCTTCCACGTCGTAGATCATAGTGATGGACTCCACGTTCCTGCCCAGCTGGAGGGAAAAAACCAACTCCGATCAGGAAACAGAGATTTTCCAAAGAAAACTGAAATCTTTCTGAATGAACCATTAAAGGTGTGAGAGCCTCTGTCTCTCTGACCAGCTGTCTCAGTCTTTGTGTTTATCTCTCCATCTCTATGCCTATCTCTTTCTCTCACTCGCTCTCTGCATCTCCTCCCCCCCATCTATCTCCACCTGTCTCTCTCTGCATCTCTCTCTGTCTCTCTCTCTCTCTCTGCATCTATCTCAGTCTGTCTCTCTCCATCTCTCTCTCTGCATCTATCTCTGTCTCTCTCTCCCTGCATCTCCCTCTGTCTCTCTCTCTCCCTGCATCTCCCTCTGTCTCTCTCTCTCTCTGCATCTATCTCTGTCTGTCTCTCTCTCTCTGCATCTCTCTCTCTCTGCATCTATCTCAGTCTGTCTCTCTCCATCTCTCTCTCTGCATCTATCTCTGTCTCTCTCTCCCTGCATCTCCCTCTGTCTCTCTCTCTCTCTGCATCTCTCTCTCTCTCTCTCTCTGCATCTCCCTCTGTCTCTCTCTCTCTCTGCATCTCTCTCTCTCTCTCTCTCTGCATCTATCTCTGTCTGTCTCTCTCCATCTCTCTCTCTGCATCTATCTCTGTCTCTCACTCTCTCTCTGCATCTCTCTCTCTCTCTCTCTCTCTCTCTGCATCTATCTCAGTCTGTCTCTCTCCATCTCTCTCTCTGCATCTCTCTCTCTCTCTGCATCTCTCTCTGTCTCTCTCTCTCTCTCTCTCTGCATCTCTCTCTCTCTCTCTCTCTCTCTGCATCTCTCTCTCTCTCTCTCTCTCTCTCTCTGCATCTATCTCAGTCTGTCTCTCTCCATCTCTCTCTGCATCTCTCTCTCTCTCTCTGCATCTCTCTCTGTCTCTCTCTCTCTCTCTCTGCATCTCTCTCTCTCTCTCTCTCTCTCTCTCTCTCTCTCTCTCTGCGTCTATCTCTGTCTCTCTCTGTCTCTCTGCATCTCTCTCTGTCTCTCTCTCTCTGCATCTATGTCTGCATCTCTCTCTCTCTCTGCATCTATCTCTGTCTGTCTCTCTCCCTACATCTCTCTCTGTCTCTCTCTCTCTCTCTCTCTCTGCATCTATCTCTGTCTCTCTCTCTCTCTCTCCCTGCATCTATCTCTGTCTCTCTCTCTCCCTGCATCTCTCTCTGTCTCTCTCTCTCTCTCTCTCTCCCTGCATCTATCTCTGTCTCTCTCTCTCCCTGCATCTATCTCTGTCTCTCTCCATCTCTCTCTCTGCATTTATCTCTGTCTCTCTCTCTCCCTACATCTCTCTCTGTCTCTCTCTCTCTCTCTCTCTGCATCTATCTCTCTCTCTCTCTCTCTCTCCCTGCATCTATCTCTGTCTCTCTCTCTCCCTGCATCTCTCTCTCTCTCTCTCTCTCTCTCTCTCTCTCTCTCTCTCTCTCGCTCTCTCTCTGCATCTATCTCTGTCTCTCTCTCTCTCTGCATCTATCTGTCTCTCTCTCTCTCTCTGCATCTATCTCTGTCTCTCTCTCTCTCTCTCTCTGCATCTCTCTCTGTCCAACTGTCTTAGTCTTTGTGTTTATCTCCCCATGCCTATGCCTCTCTCTTTCTCTCTCTGTCTCTCTCTCTGAGCCAAAGCCTGTGACCCACTTCCTGTTTCGCATCCTCTTTGGCAGAAAGAGAATCTACTGAATTGAGTCCTTATTTCCCCCTAAAGGATAAAACTTGGGTTGAAGGTTTTCTGTCCACCTCTGGGACCACCACGCCTCGAGCTCTTACTCGTTCCGACTGAAGGTTACATTCCTTCTGCAGCATCTCACAGTCCCGGATCTTGGACTTGATGAAGTCCTGCTTGGAGGCAGACAGGAAGAGGCCTTTGGGATCCATGGGTCCGATCACGTCGTACCAGACGGGGCTGCCCTCGCGATCGTAGCCACACATGCCTCCTGACAGATACTTCTCTATCACCTGAGAGCAGGAATCATGTTTACAGACTGATTGGATTTGTTTATTTATTAGTTTGTGATGTGTTTTACCTCTGGGGGGCGCCAGTCACTTATTATTGAGTCCACTTTCATGTGTTTCCTGAACTCCAGATGCTGGAAGAGAAGGTTTAGGACTTTGTGGATCTCATCTTCATGTGTTTTAATGTTTATAGGGACTTTACGGAGTTTTGAATTTTTATGCTCGTGATCGCCCCCTCAGGCCAAAAGTGTAACGGCAGCTTCAATAGTAGGCTTGTGCACGAGGCGCGCATGCTGTACGTGCACACTCCTTAACGAAAATAACAGCTGAGACAGTCCCGTGTGTGTGTGTGTGTGTGTGTGTGTGTGTGTGGCCCAGAGGACAGGAGAAAACGCAGCTAATTACATAATGTGGTTCTGTACCTTTCTCTTCAGCACAGCTGACAAAGGTTTATGATGGGTCAGTCCTCCTGCATGCTCAGATCATTCCCTTCCCTTGCTTGAAAAATTGTTCCAAAATGAAAGTTGAACCCACATCTTTTCTATCTGTGAATTCAATGCCGTTCGGCGAGTCTCAAATAAAAATTTGGGCATCTTACTGTAAAAAATATACCATTAATGTAAAAAAGAAACTCTAAATAAACTATGTTCACACCCAGAATCATACCCAGGTCTTCCGCATGGGAGTCCAACATCTCACTAGGTGAGCTAAAGCACCAGTGATGTTCTCTGTATCTGTAACATTTATATCCTTGATGACAGCTGAAACAACGTTCAAAGAACGGTTCGGAGTGAAAACGGCTATTTTGTTGCTAATTTGCAGGAAATATCTAGAAGAAAGCTCTACAGAAAGTAGCTAAGGGTCCTCAGAAATGTAGCTAGCTTTGTCACTAGGCGTTAGGAACAGCGACAAAGTGGGACTGCCTCTCTCTCTGCTGCTAAAGCTACGGATAGCAAATGCTACGGGCGATGCCTGAGCGTGAACGCGCATGAAGCAGCCTGCTCGACCCAAGCATCTCTCTTTTTCTGTGGTTTTACAGAAAAACAGGCATTCACAGTAAAAATGCCAGGGCTCATTCTACAGGACCAGGGCATTGCAGGAGAATGTATGAAGAAGACATTTATTATTTCTATACATGTTTTGGCTGTCACACTTCCATAACATCCCTTTAACAGATGCTGCTAAAGTTGGGGTCAGCGGGCCATTGTGGGTCACACAGGTTTGGGTCCAGGAACCAAATAAAAGTGAAAAATGATGGTGATGAAAATTTAAACCTCCCTCTGCTAGCCCCTCCTGGGGTCCCTTTTCTAAACTTTCTTTATTGGAATTTATATAAAAGCTAAATGAAGCGGAGCCAAGATGGTTTCTCTCTTAAGCTCTTTTTGTTTTGACTCTTCCAATCGACTCGTGGTCTTTAGGATGGGCGGTGTCAATCCCACTGGCCCTGAACCCGTTCACCTCTGCTTTAAACAGCTGGTGAGTTTCCTGTTGGCTGTGAGGTCGCCGTAACGAGGTCGTTTCACTCCCGTAAAAAGGAGTTAAGGAGGAAAAATGTGCCAAACAAGGATAACGGTATGTAAACAACCAAAGGTTCTTCAGCTCAGCGGAGAATAACGTTGTACCTGCACCTCTTAAGCGGTCATCAGAATTTAATCTCTCGTCTCTCTAATCTGCTCAGGTAGCTGAGATGACTCAGTCTGCTCCTCTAATCTGCTGCCACGCCCGTGATGATGTGTTGGACTCTGTGTGCCAGAGCTAAGTGCTCATGTGTCTGCACTCTGACTCGTTGCATAAGGCACGCCGTGATGCCGTTACCTTTCGCAGCATGGCCTCGGACTTCTGAACGTTGAAGTTTCTGGCTGAAAGACAAAAGTTCATGGTGAGCGATTTTAAAGTCTCAGTAAGAGAACACGCTAGCCTAGTGAACTAGACCAAATTCTTGCTTTGCAACGTTTGGTCTAGGAAGCTCCACTGGAACCTCTGCAGCCCCTAACAGCATTCTGGCTGGCCAATCACAGCTCTCTAGAGGGGTTTCAAACACTTATGGGCCATTCCCATCTGTACCGGGCCGGGTAGCGTACGTTGTTTACATATCTGGGTGGCCTGGTATTTTTCCGGGCCAACCAAGGCTCATTCTCAGCCCTCTTCTCGAGGGGGTCTGCTTCAGGCCGACCAGGACCAACACACCCACTGCTGACAGCAAATTCACACCTTCCATTAGAGCAAGCCTCTGATTGGTGGGTAGAATCAGCCCACTTGGGCTTAAGGCAAGAATGTGTGGAATCAACCGGGCCAGGCTTGGGCCGACTGGGGCTACCCGGCCCGGGCCGACCCGGTGTCGGTACAGTATCTGCTCGGGTGCAAGATCGGCTCGGGGTCCTTCGACTGCCGATGACGTCAAAGTACGGCAAATCCACTCGGACAAAATACACTACACATCTATACTGTTGGAAAGAATTTAGCAGTTTTGTTATTAAAATAATGTTTCTTAAGACGTAAGTTTGTGTTTATAATAGTATTTGTAAAATAAAACACTATATTTGATTCATGTTGAACTCCTCTTTGAGCACATCCCTTGAAGGATCATAGGTATTAGCAACACCTGTGAAATTGTATTTGCAGGAAAGAAGTGTGTCCCGTTTATTGAAGTATTTGTGTTGAGTTTTTGACGTCTTGTCCATGCGTAGTTCAGTTACGCTCATAGCTGCTAGCCAAAGCTCTGGAGTTAAAAGTTTTCTGGCTTTACTAAAATACCTGTCTATACTTATTTGATTGATGGTAGTTTTACTTTCTATTAGACTCCAAATGTAATCATTTGGCACGTTTCTAATTCATAATTTGTAATAATGTAATCGGCGATATTAGCATTAGCATTCCTATGGGTTTTTCCACGTATATTAGCATTGCGCTAACCACTCGCTGCCAAATTGCAGCCTTTGCCATTAGAAAATCTCCTTTTGTCACATCGCAATTTAATTGCACATGCAGTTAATCGTTCAGCCCTAATATACATACAGCTCTATGCTAAAAGTGTATTTTCAAAGAGGTAATGATGGATTTCTTTGTAAAAGTTGTCCATCTTTCCAATAGAAAAAATTTGCCTGGACCAACGTCACGTGATAACAACGTTACGTGATTACGTAATTCCGTAAGGTTCATGTTCAGCCAATCAACTACTTAGACGTCATCGGCAGTCGACGGACCCGAGCCGATCTTGCACCCGAGCAGATCTTGTACCGACACCGGTACAGATGGGAATGGCCCAATAAAGAGCTGTGATTGGTCCATAATGGTGGGCCAATCATAGAGCTCTATCTGCTTAGTGAACAAATCACAGAGCTTTATCCACTTTGTGGGCCAATCAGGGCACTCTATATGCCTGGTGGGTGGGATGATGCAACAGAGTGAAACAAGAGTATGTCACATTCATTGTCCATTAGCATGCGGAGATCATTTTAAAGACAACGGTAGAACCCGCCCCACAACCGAGAGCCGTCAATGGAGCATTGCCAGACTAAATAATACATTTATTTAGTCTGGCTTGCCAGGCTAAGAACACGCTGCATGTGCAGCTGTCCAAACACAGGTGACTTCATTTACTCAGGGAACAATCTCCATGTTTATAATTGTCAGGTGTAGGGTAACATCTGGTTTAAGGTGGGTGCGGCCCATTCTGGGCCAGGGAGTGACAACATGCTGAGGAGGTCATTGAAAAGCTGGATCAGGTGTGCTGAAGCGGAGGATCGGCTGAGACGTGCAGGTTGGTAGACGCCGCTGCAGCTGGCGGGTAAAGATCACTCAGGAAGGGGACTCTGTGAGGTCCTGGATGCGGATAACGACGACAGTTTGTAACTCTGGAGAAGATTAGAGCTGTCTTCATGACGGTCGTAACGGTTTTATTAAGTGGTGCAAAGATCAAGGTTGCTGCCTTCAGCAGCAGGATCCAGTTCTGCAGCTGGAGAGGCTGGTGACCCAACCCCGCCCAGAGTCACACTCTCTGGGCTGACTGGTGCAAGCTGGCGCCTGGAGAAACTTCACTGGAGTCCGGTTCCTCTCGCGCTAGACTCGCGTCAGGAGAGAAACGCCGTGAGATAAATCTGAGGTCAACATTTTTCTGAGCTGAACATTTAGAGTCAAACTGCAGAAGAACGATAACTGGCCCACACCGGTCAGAGTCCGAGGACTCTAAAGCGCTTTACCCTACAACCCCGAGCTTCAGAGACGTCCGGAGGTTCTGTAAGAAGTCCTGCTTCAGCGGCGAGCTGACGGTGATCCAGCTGTTGCTCTCCGCAGATGAATGTGGAGGAAAAGGTGACAATAGCCACAACTGTGTCAGACTGACTCTGTGGCATTATGTTGATGTTTTTGTAAAAACCTCGATAATCTGGGCAGGGGCGCAGCTCCCCCCCCCCCCCCCCCCCAGCTGAAGCTGCTAGCAGGAATAACTATGCCTTCTTGCGAGATGACCTACTTACTGTCTTTCAACCACTTTGAAAAGTTTTTTCATCCCTACGAACTCATTTTCCTTTTCCCTCTTCCGTTATTTGTTTTGTGCCCCAGAGAGCTTTTTTTTTTGGTCTTTCCATCTCTAGCTAACTAGCTAGCTGATCAGATGACAGTAGATATCATTCAAATGAAAACACTTACACCCCAGCTGGACTCGTCAAGAGTGTTCACGTTCTGTGTGTGTGTGTGTGTGTGTGTGTGTGTCTGTGAGTGTGGGGCGGGGCCGTGGAGCAGGGCTGCGGAGGGGCGCCCAATCGCTTGCTTCTGTTAATAATTATTTAATTTACACATGCACAAATAGCTATGAAACACAAAAATGCCCTTTTCCCCCACCACTGCTTAGGCGCCCCCTCCAGCGCGGCGCCCCTATGCCTTGCATACACTGCATACCCACTTTTTGCGCCACTGAATCTGGGTGAAGTCCAAAGAAAAACTACGTGTCCTTCAATCCTGGAACTAAAACTCTAAAGCAGTGTTTTCACTAAAATGTTGTTTTTGTTGGACGGCATCAGGCTTGTTACGGCTGCTCTAGTGACATCACTCCTGTTATGTAGAGCAAACAAACAGCTTCATTGTTCATGCCAGAGGCAGAGCTGGGATTTCATAAGGCTGGTTTAGCAACGACTAATTAAAACATCAGCTGATTTTCCCTTAAATGACTAAAACCCAGGACAGCAACAGAAACACGGCACCAGAGCAGATGGGAGCTTTCAGTGGGATTATCTCTGGATTAGAGATTCGATATTGTCAGACATCTGAGCTAATCACCTGCTGTAGTGTTCTACTTCCTCCCCAGGGGGACAACAGACTTCGTAGATCTCAAAGGAAAATGGGGAAATGCGTTTTCTACACTTGTTGCATCCGGAGGTTTCGTGTTATAAACCACTGCAGCTTCTGCTTAAGGCTGAAGAGCGAATGACCTCAGCTGATTTTCATTGATTGCATAGAAAAGAACATCAACAACATGAAGAAATCCACCCTGCAGTGGAGCAGTTATTGGTATAATTATCTGTGACAGCTCACCTCTGAGCCAGCGTAACAGGAAGTGGTCATGCTGGGCCGGAAGATGAGGAAGAATGTCCTGTATCCTCGCCCGAAACTGGAATCAGATTAAACGAATGAGGGCATCTTCACATTGATTTGCGATCAGATGAATTAAAACATCACTGCTGCTTAGCTTTGAATGAAACAATGTTTCTTCCTGGTCCTAATCAACGCCACTGACTCCATGCCTTCATTTATGAAAGCATAACAACACTTCATGTTTGTGTTGCCTGCTAAACTTCAGCTGCGGAACGGCTATTTGGTCAACAAACACTGCAGTTCCACTTTCCTCCACTAGGGGCGGGTTCCAGAAACAGGGCACATCCACATTGACTCTCATGTTAAAAATGCTAACTTCACAGCAGAAATAAGCGTGTTTACAGCCTGGTTCAAAAACCCACCTTAGGTTTAATAGATTTTTTATAACTCACCCGTTTAGGTGTAATTAAATGCTTGAAATCATGAATAATTGGATTTGATTGGCAGGTAGCATGAGCATCAGAGCTAGCGCTAGCGGCTAGTTCCGGAGAGGGCCTCAGCCTTAACAGATGTTCGGCCATTTCCGCTCTGAACTTTAGCTGCGCCCTCTGTTCGTGTTTGGATGTTAATCGTGGAATTATGCGGACAAAGAGGGCAAGCTGGGTTTGCACTAAGCGATCATCCAAGTCTGCTACACTTTTATCACTAAGTAAAATTATATTTCTGTACCTCACTGACTGACTGGGGGAAATGTTGGTGGAGCTGGCTGAGCTAGGTGAGGTGGCCAAGGCTAGCAGAAGTTTCCAGGCTCCGCTGTTCCACCGCGGTCAAAGATCCACGAGGTCGCCAATGCAGAATGGAGGAATTAGCGAGTTGTGGTAGTTTTGTGTCTCTCCCTTCAGCAACGTGATCAGAGATCTGCAAATCTGCTGCTCCAGCCTCCCGAGGCAGCCCGCTGCTACCATCTCCAGGGGCAGCTGAGCTGCGTGGCCACCCAGCTTTGCCCAGCTCACATGTGAAGCTGTGGTTGTCCTGGCTGCCAATGGAGCTCTCTGAGGGAGACCACAGAAACACTGCAGCTCTTTGAGTTGATGAGTGCTTCACTTCTGAGACGCTCAACCACGTTTTCCTGGCTGAAGGCGTCCGAAACCCTGTTAGCCTCAGGTTAGCGATGGGTTTTCTCAGACACTTTGTAACTAGCTGCCCCCGTTGGCTCCGAACTCCATGTAGCTTCAGGTTAGCTTGTAGCTACATTGGTTCAGAATTTATGGGTGTCAATCATTTCCTCCCACCCGCACACCCCCATTCTCAGCTCCACCTCTTTTCCACGATGAGATGTGTGACACTGCCAAGATGGCGGTGATCTGAACCGCCCATTTGGCTTTAAAAAAGCCCCACAGAAAGCTATGGATGGGGGTTGTCCATCTTTTATATACAGCCATTGGTATTTATGTCTGTATTTATTTAAGGAATAAAAATAAACTTCCTGCAAGCTGTTTATGATTCTAATACAAACTCTGGTCTTTGTTCACATTTTAAATTCATGGCTGAGTTTATTTTATTTGTTTTTGTTTGTTTGTTTCTTAGTGATTCATAAAACAATTACAGATGGTTATCAAGCCTTTTCCCTCCTTATTTATCATAAACAAATATTCAAACGTATTGACCTGATCAGGCATAATAAAGCTTTACCTCTGAGCTAAATCCCACGTGACAAACTAGAATAACCTGACATGAGGGGATTCGTGTATCCACTGGAATATTATAATTAATAATAGCAAATGCGTTAAACTTACTTGTTCTAGCGCTTCAGCCTGTTTCGGACCCAGGTCTCCCACTCTTCCACTCATGCCTGCGATCTGAAGCTGAGATAAACCCAGCAGCGCTTCTTAAAAGTCTAATAAAGAATTAGAGAACCGGAAGCTCCGGCCGCCGTTTACCGCAGATGGGCTGCCCGTGATGTTCATGAGCGGCTTCGGTTTCCTGTAACCCGGTCCGTCTGCTGCCTGGCCTGCAGGTGGACAAAACGGCAGAGACAGAGAGAGAGAGAAAAAAGCGAGTAAACATGACCGCCAGAGCCCGCTGGACATCCACCGGCTGACTTGGCCAAAGATTGGTAGGAGGCAAGATAGTTCCCTGCAAAATGCGGGACCAGCTACAGTTCGGGTCCGCCCACTGGTTGGGTTTGGGACGATAACCCACACACATGTGGGTGTGTTTGTGCACAATTGACATTACAGCACGTGTGTGTGTGGTGTGTGTGTGAGCTGTTGTGTTGCTGATGTGCCCCACCTAATTTAAAGAGCTAAAACTTCACATTTTTGTGCGGAAAACAAAGCCGGAAGTGAACAGAGTTACTTCTCTTGTCATGGCTCTTTGTATAATTCATTAAAATGTTCGTTGAAGGCATTTTAATGTTATTATTTTAAATCACTGTTGCATTGGTGCCTAAAACCATACAAACTATAAATTACAATGCTTAAAACACAACTAGAAGATTTTTATGTCCATTTGACAGAAAATGCACTTCCGGTCTAAACCGGAATTTGTTATTTCTCTTGTTTACATCGACAAAGCCGCGATGCTAACAGTCGCAAATAACACTGTAGCTTTTAATAAGCATGTCTGACAGCTGACGAGGCTCGTGTGTTTATCACTGCTTTTCTAAGTGAGGGTTTCGGGTCATGGCTTTAGCGCGGCTCTGCTGTCTCGGGATAATGGTACCGCTCCTCCTGCTGCGGTGGTCGGGGCTGCTGTTGGCAGCAGAGCAGGTCGCTCTGGTGGAGGTTTTCCTGGAGCACCGGCCTGGTGTCAGCGCGCTGATCCAGGGGGAGGTGGTGGGCTCGACCAGGGCCGTCCGGAGCTCAGCAGGGCTGGAGGACTTGGAGGGGAACCTGGTGTTGGTGAGCCCTCTTGGCTTTGTCTTTAGTCTCGTAGTGACATGACATAATCTGACAGATTATGTAAAACAAGGTGACCGATTATTTTGTGTCACTGCAGTGCATCCCAGTGATGGCACCAGTTTAGAACAGTATAAGCAGCGTGCTTGCGTCAGTGCCTTGTTCAGTCAGAGTTTTTGTTTTGTTCATCTGTATTTTTTATTATGCAGACTTAATTTCAGAATATTAAATGTAATACTGTAAATGTAAATAAATTGGTTAGGAGCCGGTTAGATGTCCGTCCATCCATCCATCTTCTGAACCCGCTTGTCCACGCAGGGTGTGTGTGTGTGTGTGGGGGGGGGCTGGTGCCTATCTCCAGCAGTCAACGGGCAAGTAGGCGGACCCTGGACAGAGAGCCAGTCCATCGCAGGGCAACATAGAGACACACAGGACAAACAACCATGCACACACACACCTAAGGACAATTTAGACAGACCAATTAACCTAACAGTCATGTTTTTGGACTGTGGGAGGAAGCCGGAGTACCCGGAGAGAACCCACACATGCACAGGGAGAACATGCAAACTCCATGCAGAAAGATCCCAGGACGGGAAGCGAACCCAGGACCTTCTCGCTGCAAGGCAACATCTCTAACCACTGCGCCACTAAGCAGCCTGCCGGTTAGATGTGCAGAGCAAAATCTTTTGCTGCTGCTATGTTTTGCCCAGATTTCTAGTCTAGGTGCAATAAGGTTTAACTCTCTTCCCTTTGAGTCAATATAAATATCATCGATAGAAATAATTCTGTTTTCTGTTTGGATCTGATATTTTGTGGGATTTTGACCTCAGGTACGAGAAGAAGCAAAACGGGTAAATGAAGGAAATCGTGAAGACCAACCAGAGGAGCAGGAGCCCTGGATCGGTGTGGTGTCTGTTGAGATGGACGACAGCAAAGCTTCCACTGGAAATCAGGAGTCTTTTGCTGATGCAGTGGTCAATAAAGTGAGAAAACTCATTTTAATCAACTTTACACTGTAAAATTTGATGAGTAAACCCTTACTTGAAGAGAAAGCATGCAAACCAACTACACTTAAAATAAAAAGTTCATAGTGGTAGATTATTGGGTCATTCCCATCTGTACCGGGCCGGCCCGGGCCGGGTAGCGTAGGTTGTTTACATATCTGGGTGGCCTGGTATTTTTCCGGGCCAACCAAGGCTCATTCTCAGCCCTCTTCTTGAGGGGGTCTGCTTCAGGCCGACCAGGGCCAACACACCCACTGCTGACAGCAAATTCACACCTTCCATTAGAGCAAGCCTCTGATTGGTGGGTAGAATCAGCCCACTTGGGCTTAAGGCAAGGATGTGTGGAATCAACCGGGCCAGGCTTGGGCCGACTGGGGCTACCCGGCCCGGGCCGACCCGGTACAGATGGGTATGGCCCATTAGTGTTGGCTGCTGCTGTATCACTGCAGTAGTGTTGCCGTCTCACTCTACCAGGCAACACCTCCTTTTGGAGCATTTTTCAAACAGGAAGTGTGGGTGTCGTAAAGGGGTATTTTGCTCTTTAAGCAAATATAACTCAGAAATAATTTATAGTAATTAATAATAATAAACTGATCAGTGAACATGAGTATAAACGCCCAGGGGTCTCATTTATCAAACATTGCGTAGAATCCTTACTAAAACCGTACTTAAGCTCAGCAAAAAAAATGTACTCACGCCAAGTAGGTTCGTGATCTATCAAACATGGAGTACGCACAGCTGCACGCAATCTCCGCTTCATAAATCAGAAACTATCTAGAAAGGCTCTCAGCTGCTTTTTAGTCACATCCCGCCCCCACCACGCCCACTTACTGCCATAAATGGTCAATGCAGAGATCCTTGTGGATCTCATGCATATACATAAGCCGGCTTGTTGCAGCATTTCGATCACGACCGCAGATCAAGGAAGCGCTATTTCACAGAAGCAGAAGTTGAGGCACCTGTGGGTGAGGTGGACAAATGAAAGGAAGTACTTTTTCAAAACAAATAAGAGAAAATCCACGGAGTGGCACAGCGTTGCTGAAGCCGTCAATGTTGTGAATTCTTCAGAGAGATCTGTGGCGGATATAAAAAAAAAAAAAGATCAGATTGGGATTTGATCCCCAGACTCCCGGGTGAAAGTCGCGCATGCTAACCAGTCAGCCAAACGGAGATCTATCTCATCCAAGTAGCCAGGGCGCATGATCAATCAGGTCACAGTGACAGGACACACACTGTCACAGATGCATGACATTGTGTCTCAATCTGTCCCCCTGCTGATATTCTGCATTCTGTATTCTGCACTTCAGGCTGTGTGTGTGTGTGTGTGGGGGGGGGGGGGGGGTCTTGTTCTGTGTGAAAACGAAGCGGTACAAGTGATAATGCTGCAGGATTTCATAATTGTATCTTCTCAGCAGCAGCACTGCAGGTGCTCTCCGTGTCCAACATGTGTGTAAGCCAGGTCCTTAGTCAACTTAAAGTTGCGCACATTTTTCCGCTAAGTTTTCTTTCATAAATCCCAAAGTTTGCGTGGA
The DNA here is from genome assembly GCF_043380555.1 of Nothobranchius furzeri. NCBI lineage: Eukaryota > Metazoa > Chordata > Actinopteri > Cyprinodontiformes > Nothobranchiidae > Nothobranchius > Nothobranchius furzeri. The sequence continues at coordinate 38,739,702 of NC_091750.1, read as the reverse complement.
AAGATGCTTACGCAGTTTTCCGACCCCGTTTTGTGTGTAAGCAAGCTTGATAAATGAGGCCCCTGATGTGTACAAAAAGATTTGGTTGAATGTATCCTGATTTTGAAAATAGAAATTAAGGAAGAAACTGTGTAAACAAACAAAAAAAGAACAAACATAGATGGGTGATGACAGAAACTTTGCAAATGCCAGGAAAATAATTACAAATGTGGGAAAAATCATCTGGGGATTTTGTTCGAGGCAGACAGCTGCTAGGAGGAAGGACTTAAGGTAATGCTCCTTCATGCACCTAAGACGCAGCGGTCTGCCACTGAAGGAGCTCTCCAGCCCCACAACAGCAATATAAATGGTACAGAAGATAAATGACCTGCACTTGCACAGCCCTTTTTAGTCCAAGGACTCCAAAGCACTTTACAATCATTCATCCATTCACACACCGGTGGAGCTGTATCGTAGCCACAGGAGCGCACTGACAAAGCTACCCATCCGTCCGACCGAGGTGAGAAGTTACGAGTGATTATTTCCTGTTGCCTCTGCTCCAGATGAAACGCGCCCTGGTCCTTGGAGCTTCAGCGTTGATCATTCTAGCTCTCAACCAAAACTCAGTAAGCGAGGTAAAGGTTCAGAAATCTTTCTTCATAAAACCGTAAACTTGCTTTTATCCTACATCTTTGGTGCTGATGATGCTTCTGTGCAGTTTGACATTAACAACATCATTAAATAACAGGAATTTGAACTCTTTCTGATGCAGATGGATTTGTCTCCGGTGCTTTCCAAGCCCATAATCGTGATCCAGACATCAGAGAACGTCACCAAGCTGATTGGAGCTCTGCTCAGGCAAGAAACACCTTGTTTTCACTGATGGTTCTTTTGACACGGTTCCTACACTTTACTTGTTTTTTACGCTAAATAATTATCACGCATTTTAGCTAAAAGGCTAACGTTAGCTTGCCTTGCGTTGACTGTAGAGTTGTGGGTGATGGTCACGCAGATGTGTCATGAGATTTGAAGCATTGCTGCCTTTCACAGACACTTTTTCTGCACGTGCTGCAAACAGGATAGCCGTCTTCTATCAACTGTCCCTCGGCAATGGTGCCCTCTAGTGGCTGGTGGGTGTAAATATAAACACACCGTCGTGCCCGACAGAATAAAATTAGATTATTTATCTTTTAAAATATGGCTTTAAAAGGAGAAGCTGTACACCTCTGAATGCCCTGCAGAGGTAATATTTATTTTATATAGCTTTTTAATAAAATGTTCCATATTCTAACTTTAATATAGCTTATTATTATTGTTCATCTGCAATTAAAGCTAACAAAGGTTTTAAGGTGGTTATTTACTCAGCCTTTATTTGGACTCGGGTGCTTTTTTTCCTGTCCTCCAGCATCATGAAAATAAAGCAGACTGAGTCGCCCCATCCTTTGTAGAGTTCTCATAAATGTGTTTTTTTACACTTTGGCACCCCATCAGGAGAGCAGGTGGTGCTTTCATTTGGTCCAGAACACCACATGTGTCCCCAGTAGTTTCACACTGGCAGTCAAAGCTGTCATCTTGGAATTAAATCAACTGATAAAGCTTTCCCCCCCTTACAGGGGCCTTCGTGCAACAGCCAAAATCACCTACGAGACGGTTCTGCAGGATAATTTGGTGAGCTGGTGGAGTATTTGAGTAGCTGGCGCCCTCTGGTGGTGAGTGCAGGCTGAGCTCATGCTGCTGTGTGTTCGGGCAGGGAGCCACGCTCACGCTGTGGTCCAGCTGTGGGCGATCGAGGGGGGGTCTTTATGGAGAGTGGCAGGGGGTCATCTGCACAGGGGAGACCAACTCTCAGGTCCAGGTGGAGAAATGCAACAAACACAAACATCAGCTGTTAAACTAGTTTTGACTTCAGCAGTGACGTAAACGGTTCATCTCTCTGAACTCCAGAAGTACCTGCAGCAGCTGTGGGACACCGTCCTCCTGGTGGCGTTGATCCTCTGCACAGGGGTCATCGTCCAGGCCCGCTGGCAGAACCAGGACCACCAGCTGAACAACGACCTGGAGGTGCTGACTTCAGGAGACGTTTGCACATTTCATCGTTTTAAATCTACGACTGTATAATTTAAGTGATAGAAATGCCCTGGACTGGGCTCAAGTCAAGTTCGTCTTTCTGCACCTGCAGAGCTCTGATGTCTGGCTGGTGTCGACCTGAAAACCCATCAGAAAATCAGGCTGAAGTTTGTGTTTTTAGACGTTTCTTACTTCCTAACCCTAACCCAGTGGCGTTGTTTTGCGTCCATGCTGTCGTTTTTCCTTCAGCTTCTTCCAAAACAGGATATTGTGAAGAGAATGTCGTCTCTCAAAACCAGAAGGTACCGTAAACCCAAACCCTGGCGTGACCCATCCCAGGCCACAGAGACGGATACCTGCGCCGTGTGTTTGGAGCCGTTTAGCAACAACCAGGTGGGTTTGCCTACTGTTCTGCAGGAGGCCTTTTTAACTTCAGGAGGACGTGGTGATGGAGCTTCTCGTTGTCGTCTCAGTGTCTTCGGGTGCTGCCGTGTCTTCACGAGTACCACCGAGACTGTGTGGACCCCTGGCTGCTGCTGCAGCACACCTGTCCTCTGTGTAAACGCAGCATCCTCAGTGAGTCTGGTCCTCACACGTAATCATCTGATCATTTATTTATATTCAAAGTCTGTTTTGTGTCTCCCACTTATTCCAGGCAGCGTCTGCAAAGACAGCTAACGGTTGTTAGTCCTCCTCCGCCCCCTCGGGAGTCATCCCAACGCTCCACGAGCATTTCTGTTTTTGCCCAACCTGACATCAACACTTCCTCCCTCCAGCTTGTGGGAACAAACAAACTCCTGCTGTCAGCTGACCTGCTGATGGGTCTAGTGAAAACGTTGTACAAACTCATCGGTGTTCTTCCTGGGAGTCTGACTTCTGACCTGTGTGTCTTTGTAGACGTGTGTGATGGTCTCCGTGAGGCCAGGTGACGCCTTTTGTGTAAAAACAGATGACCTGAGTATTTATAACCCGATGTTTGTGGAGACATTTAGAGATTTCTCTGCCCTGGATGACCAGTACAGTGCTGGCACTAGTTTCTAAACACCTGCTAGCATTACTTCCTCACTTTAGCAGGGGCGTGTCCAGGGAGTGGCCTGGGGTGGCACATGCCACCCTTGGAATCTGATTGGCCACCCCAGGTGCCACCACACCTTTAAATAGGCTTTTCATTGTCCACAAAAGGCTTGGGGGTAAAATAAAAAAAGCACAACCATTGGTGCCACCCATGCACAAAATTGTGCCTCACCTGGGCCACCCCATTTTAAAAGATCTGGACACGCCGCTGCACTTTAGTGATTGAACATTTGTAAATATGCAGTTTTAAATACATTTAATGTATGAAAAACAGCCATGATGCTAATCTTTGCAGCATCAAACTGAGATTGTGGGAGGTAACGGATGGGCCAAGAAGCAGAAAGGAGTCATAACTAGAAAAGGATATTCACTCCTCACCACACACACACGTATGTCTGTGCAAATCCTGCACTCCTTACATGCTTATGTTGCTTCACACGGCAGGATAATCACGTCAGTTTTTGAACTGATCCTCCCCTTCAGACTGTCCTAGTGTGTTATATTGGGAGATTCAGCCGACAAACTAAAAATCCTGCCGGGCTTAATCCAAAATGAGCAGCCCTGAATGTGTTAATTTATTTATATTAACTGCAGCTATGAGCTAAAACGTGTAAGAGTGGACTGTGCTATGAAATCCTGAAGGATTTGAATTTGTTAATCTGCAAAGCCGAGTGATCGTAGTCGTTCCATCAAGCAGGGAGACTAACGTGAGTTTCCGCCCGGACCCTTTTAGATGTGACACACTGAGCCATCAGACAGCAGCGATAAGTTAGCTTAGCCTGCTAGCGTGACTCAACAGTAGTGATGGGAATTCCGGCTCTTTTTAGAGAGCCGGTTCTTTTGGCTCAGCTCACCAAAAAGAGCTGGCTCTTTTGGCTCCCAAGTGGCTCCTCAGATTTAGTTGCGTAGACTACATTTAGAACCAAAATAATGCTAAACTATATGTAAAATAATTTACTAATGTAAAAAAAGCAATATATCAAATATTTATCATTTCTATGGATTTAATAACTGAACAATTTAAGAAATCTCCACTTTCCGACTGCTTGCGCTCATTTTCTCACCGTCATCGTCGCACTCTCCTCTCTCGCTCGCCTTTTTCCTCCTCCTCATTCCCTCTCGTCTCCCTCCACCCGCATGTGCTCTGCTGTGTGTCTGAGTCTGATCCTCCCTCTTCCCCGCCCCTACTGCTCTGTGTGTAGACAGTCTGGACACACAGTTACACATGTTGACCAATCGCCTGTAGCTTTCACCAAGGCAGGGGGGGGGACGAGCCGGCTCCCGTCGTTCACTTCAAAGAGCCGGCTCTTAGAGCCGGTTCGTTCGCGACCGACACATCACTACTCAACAGTGAGTTGTGGGTTTAGAGATTAGCTGTAGCAATTTGTTAGCATTATTAGCGCACGTTAGCATAAAGCAGCAAATTAGTTATTTTAACAAGATATCAATATGACTACATAATTCAGTAACAACAGCTTTCAAAAGCAGAAAAGGTTTCAATTTAACATATGTATCAATTCACTATTTCTCTTTAAACTATTAACAGATTAACCCCCCCACCCCCCACCCAGGCCTGCAGCATGCACACGCAAACACACACACACACACTGAGAAAATGATTCGACTCGAACGGTTTCAAAAACATTACAATATTTGTTGTTTTTTTTTTTTTGCATTTCAGCTCCAAAAACCAATTCTGTCTCCTCTTTGTTACAAAAAGCTCTGAATGTTGTTCTCGGGTCTGCGGGGTTCTCTGCAGCTCACCTGAGACGTTCTTGAACTTGTGCTTCCAAACAAAACGCTTCTAACGGAACGCTCACAGAGCAGATTCCTACTGTGGTCTTAAGCTGCAGCTTCTCACATGATGATCAGACACCCAGCACCTGGATGTTCTTCCAGCTGAGCAGGAAGCTGCAGGACGTCACTTCCAGTTTTTGTGATGTATTCTGCTTGTTGAAAGTGGTAGAAACCTAACTTGATCACTTTTAATCATAACAATAAACAAGATTTATTACTTGGGAAATTATAGATATGTGTTGTTAGAATCCTCCAGGCTCAAATGATGAAACACGTCACCGGCCCACTGGCAGCTTCTGATCCCACCGAGCCAAACGTCCCTCACCGGATCAAACCGTCCTCATCCGCCATCCAGTCTCTGTCGTCCTCGCCCGTTCAGCTGGAGCAGAGGGTCGCTGCACATTTCAGGAGGGGATCATGCCTTTATTCCTCTTGCGGTCGGCCATCGTGCGCCGGTTGTGATTGCCTACGCGGCTCTTGTTGGTCTCCTTTTTGCGCCGGTCCGAGGTAGTCTCTGAGGTTTGTCCTTGGCCTTTGGGTCGTCCCACAACATTACTGGTGCGCTCAGGTCGGACGCTGAGGGATCAGGGTGGGAAAACATATCGGCTAGCTTAGATGCCAGAGCTCACTAAAAACAGCAAAAAGGCTTGTGGCGAGAAAAGTTTACCCTCTCCTCTGCTGCATGGCAGCTCTTCTAGCTTCAGCCCTCTCCCTCAGCAGAGCTGGGTCCTGCACAAACTGGTCTCTGTTGGGGTTGCTCTGAAACACAGAGGGGCCATGAAAAACAGGTATGTGCAGAACAATGGATGGGAGCAGAGCTGGCAGCGTCTAAAGGAACTTTAGTAAAACTATAGAACAGGTCACTTGGATACCTTTAAAACATCTTCCTCCGCATCTTCACCATCCTCCTCCTCCTCCACTCTGGCTACCTGTCTCAGAACCTGTGGGACTGTGAAAGGCCTGCAGGAAAACAGAACCAGCTTTGTAAATTTGGCTTCGTTTCGTCCTCTATTAATAACCGACGGGGGAAAGAACCTTCTGTTGAGTAAACTGTCTCCATCCAGGTCATTGGCTCCCACTTGGTTCATGTCGTAGGTGTCGTCGTACTCGTCATCGTAGTCATCCAGGCCGCAGACAGTGGCAGAGTCTCCGGGATTGACGTCAACCTCGTCGATCACGTTCTCGTAAGTCTGATAGCGAGCTCGCTGCTCTGCTACGTGCTTCTTGTCGTTTAACATCTCACGAGTGCTCTCGCCTTTCCTGCCAGATTTAGAAATCAGGAAGTTACAATGGGAATAAAAATCCTCCCGTTAAAGCTCGATCCAGACTTCTTTTATCACACCTTAAGCCGTTCTCAGCACTTGTGTGTTTACTTGATTTCTGTATTGTGAAATGCTCGACTAGAGGAGGTGGGGCTTTCTCGGTTCTGGCCCCTAAGCTGTGGAATGACCTTCCACTCGCAATCAGACAAGCACCCTGCCCTCCCTGCCGGTTTTTAACCCTCCCACTGTCCTAATGGGTGTGACCCCGCGAGGAAAGTTGACCTTTGAGCATGGAGACGAGATGGAAAACATATCGGTTATTAGTATCAGTCCAGTTTTATTTATCGAACTGATACCGATATGTTAAAAAATTACTGACATCGGCCGATACTGATATTGATGCCGATTTAGTGTCCATCCCTAATAAACACTTTTTTCCTTACGTCCTCAAACACACGCACACGCTGTAAGATGGACATCTGTACGTATGCAGATGGCTAACGCTATTGGCTAATGCTGAAAGACGGTCTGGTCCAATAGCATGAGTCTCAACTGGACGGGCTTAGCAAATAAAAACATGAAATATTACCCACGCTATATCACAGTAATAATAATAATAATGCATTGAACTTATATAGCGCTTTTGTAGACACCCAAAGACGCTTTTTCACACACTCACATTCACACACTGCTAGTGATGGTAAGCTACTTGTAGCCACAGCCGCCCTGGAGAGGTCAGAGGCGAGGCTGCCATTTGGCGCCGTCGGCCCCTCTGACCACCACTAACACAGGCAAGATGGGTGAAGTGTCTTGCCCAAAGACACAACAGCAGGATACCCCTGGCGGGAGCTGGAATCGAACCCATGACCCTCCGATCATGAGGCAACCCGCTCTTCCACCTGAGCTACTGCTGCCCCAGTACAGGGTAAGACTATCGCTTTCAAATATTTCTAAAAAATCCTACAAATTTCCTGAAAGGTGGAAAACTCTGGGTTGATACTTTAACGTCTGCATAAATGATTAGAGATCTGAAGGTCTGGTTTCCATGGAAACTGTGTCATAGTCTCACAGACTGAACTTTAAAATAGTTTCCACCCCACGATCAGGTCAGGGAACATTAGTATTCATGGCCCCACCCACCTTGGCTTGGAACCGCCCACAGAAAGTGGAGAGCAGAGCACGTCTTGGCTGGTAGAAGCTTGTGGGCAACGGTGGTTCAGGGCTTAGGAGTTTGCCCAGAAACCAGTGGGTTGCTGGTTGAAACCCACGTTACATCCATGCTAGTCACCCCCCCACCCCACCTGCTGCTGCTGGTCGGAGGGACCGGCGGCTTCCGTGTCCCAGGGCAGCCGTCGTTACGACGTAGCTCACCACCGGCATGCGGCTGTAGCGTCAAGCAATTTGGTAAACGAAGGCAGCAGACGAGTCGTGTTGCTGTAAACCAATCAGGAGCCAGACGTTTGCCTGTCATGAATATTATCGATTAGGAGTCCTGTGACCCTACCTTCTTCCCTTCCAGATGCGAGACATGTCCACCTGGTCCCTGCGGAAGATGTCGAATTCATCATCATCAAACACGTTGGACCGGCTGTTCAGAACAGCTGGAAGCTCCTCCTTCACGGGTCTGAATGCAGATCAGCGACAAATCAAAACTCCATTAACTCACAGATGACGGGATCGGTTTCTGCACAGTACAGATCTGGTGCAGGAAACCAGAACCTGCAACACCATCAAGCATCAGAGAGCTGCAGAGCCTGAAGTGGGGGTTACCTTGGCATGGCTCGGTCCAGCTGTTCCAGGTGTGGGGCTAACCGGTCCTCCAGGATGTTGTTGATCACCACCTCAGAGCTGTAGCCATACTCCTGCAGGCACGCCAGCAGGAAACCTTCACCCAGATCAGGAAGCAGGTCCCGGATGCAGGACAGGAGGGACTCGAGCTCCGCTTCGCTGACTGGACACACGGCACCCTGAAGACACGAGCCGCGTCAGAAACGTCCTCGTCTACGTTTAAACCAACTTATTTTGTGTCTCACGTTGTTTCCCTTAGGTGGAACGTCCACCATGGCCTCTGCTCCTCTCCACTCTTTGACCTCTGGAGTGCTGAAGCTGTCTGATGAGGAGACGGCTGCAGCACCACCTTCTGCTCCCCGACAGGCTGACGGGGAAGAGGAGGAGGAAGCAGGCTTGTGGATTGGTGATTTCCATCGGCCCAGGCTGTCCCTGGCACTTTCAACCCCCTGGAGCAAATAAGACGTTCTGGTCTCGTCTCTGGAGGAAGCAGAGCGTTAAAGATCGACCTGATGCTGGAAAGCGGCTCCGTGGGAAGTCACAGGAAAGGATACATGATGGGCAGGGCTTGTTGTAGGAGGCTGATGTCGTCTGAGATGGGGAACAGTTCGTCGTAGTCTGTTAGAAACCTGGAGAACAACCAATAATGAGTTCATATCCATAATAATACGTTTGGAAATCAGCAGGATGACCAACCCCAGCAGATTTATCAGATTTTATTTACATAGCGCTTTTCAAGCAAAGTGCTTTACAAAATGACCCCAAATTCCCATAACAGTTTAAAAACATCAACACACACACACACCAGTAAAAATTTATATTTGGCTGAGTCCAGATGAGTCAAGTAAGGCAAGGCAAGGAAACGCCATCAGAGGAGCCGTCTGCCCCGGCAGCATCAGGTCTTCCACACTAAGTCAGGGCGCTCAGAGGAGGGGGAGCATAGACCCCCCACCTCCACTTAAACGCTACCCGTAGAGCGCCCAGGAAGCAACAGTCGACCACCGCCCCCGGGGCAGAGGGCCCCCACAGAGAAAACACTGGATTAAAATGAGTGAAAACCGACCCACCAACCACATTTAAACAAAGGCACTTCAACACGGCCAAAGGTGTGTGTACAGCAGATGTATGACAGCACCGCCGATAATAAACGTAACGGCTAAGCTAATACATGTCCAAGCATAATGAGGTACGACAAAGTCAGAAAACTCAACATCAACTCGAATGTGTCTTCAGCGACGAGTTAAGGTTTGAGCAGACCCAGGTAAGAGGGGGCCGGACCTTTAATAGACCCTAAAACCACTCCTAGGAGAGACCAATAGCCCCTAACCCTAACTAAGGTCATTCACACCATACCTCTAAAGCCAGGTTTAAGGGCATTTTCCATTAAGACCAGTCAAATGTCCCTGTGTTGCAGGTTAAACCTGAAAACTTGTCCCCAGTATGTAGTACAAAGTACACACACTTCACACCTTTCGAGTCTTATTTCTCCCCATGCACAGCACACCTGAGGAGAAAGTATCTTCCGGCTCTTGGAGAGTACAGACGCTTTTTTCCTCCTCTCCTCCCTATCTTATCCCCAAGGTTTTGTCTGTCTTTGGGTGTACGGAGCTTCTACATTTTTTCTGGAAACTGGAAATTATTAAAAATGGATCTGGTCAGCTGGTCACTCAACGCGACTGACAAAATTTTCTCAACGATGAGAACGGGAGAAGGGGCTCCCGGTTGCCCCTCCGGGACAGATCCGGTTGGGTATATCATGGACTCCTGGAAACAGTGGAGCCTGATCTGCTTATCTCAACTGTCTGTAGAGGATTCTGAAGACGTCTGGATATTCCTGGTGTTGGTGTCAGGTTTCCTGCTCTTTGGCCTTGGAGGTTACCTGACTTACCGGAAAATTAACGAGCTGTTGAGGAATATTGGCTCACTCCCGGAGCTCAGAGATGGATTGCACCGCGCTGTGAATGCACAGACTCATAATTGTCGAGATGAGTCGTAAGCTTGGAACTTTGGCTGAGATTCATATGTTGGCACAAAGTTGGATGCCATCAAGGGTAGAGTGGACGAATCAGCACGGATTGGGATAGATTAATCTACGCCATTATTGGATTTTGAGAGTTTGAGGACCAGCGGAACTTAAGCCCATTCTTTCCACAGGAGCCGTCAGCAGCGCGAGTCGGCCGCGTCTCAGGAGCAGCATGTTGCGGCCTTTACGCGCCGGTTCTATATTCTACGCACGACGCCTCTGAAACGGATCAAGTTCGACATTTTTGGGGAAGAAAGGAAATCGGACGTGGAAATGGAGCGAAGCTTCAGAGATTTTCAGAATAAAGAACGTACTGCCTTCCGGTTGCTTTACTTTAAAAAAAAGTTACTAACTGTGCGGCCCCGTGAGAAGTTATCACCTAGCTAGCGGTCTCCTTTGTTTTTCAGGTCCGTATTGGCGATTATAAAACGGACAGAACATAAAACACAAACCTTTTGGAGCCGTGTTGTAGTTTTCTCCTGCTTGTTGTTGTGTTTACTGACGAAGTCATTCGTGTGACTTTGTGGTCTGTCGGTGACAGCTGCTCCCCTGCTGCTTCACGTCTCGTAGGAAGGGCCAAGCAGCAGCTCACGCGAGCAAGACGTGCTGCTGCAGTAACGTGCTGCTGACGGCTCCGGTGGAAAGAAGGGGTAAGACAGAGAAGAAATTATCTCCGTCTGGCCCCTAAACAAGCTCTTATCTGAATCTGGTGCCCTTGAGCCAGTGGAGCTGAAACAAATGCCCCCCCCCCCCCCCCCCCCCGAAGAAATGTGGAATGCTGCCGTCACCATGGCAACTCTGTCTCCCTATCCCGGCCTGGGCGTCACTGCGAGCTGTGAAGGCCGCTGAATCGTTCCAGGAATCACTGTGCTCTGTAAACCAACGACCTCCTCCCCTGTCCAGACTGAGGTGAAGAGCGCTGCTTATCGTGGCTGCAGGCACTGACGTGTGGAGAGTCCCAAACCCACCACCCCACCTAGTGGACACTTATGTTGTGTGATGTCTGAAGTCTGTTGCATTTCTGTCTGAGATGTTTTTTGTAGAGCAAAGCTGCCCTCCACCTGACTCAATCCTCATGTAACCCCTCTGATCTTTATTAAGGTAGCGCGACTCGGGTTGCGAATGACCACAGTCACCAATTCTTGTCATGTGTCTATGCCTATGTATGTCTGATCTCAGAATTGTGTGTACTGAAACTCTAATTTCCCTCTGGGATTAATAAAGTATCTTTGAATTTGAGCCGATACGAACAGAACCCGCCCCCTTCAGACCAGCGCAGAGCTCCAGCTGACACCTGAGGCTCACACAGGTAAGCTCTGCTGCTGCATCTTTTTCTCACCTTTTTTCAGGTAAAAATGATGTGAAATACTGCAAGAGCTCCTCTGCAAATGCTTGCATGTTTTCTCTCCTGAAACACAACAGAAAAAAAACATCACAAGGTGATGGGCTGTTGCTAACCCTGTTACATCGGATCTAGATCTTCTCACCCCTCCAGGAGCGGCTGGAGGCAGGCGTGGTGCAGCAGCAGGTGGGCCGTCTCCACCATCTTACGACAGGAATGACTCAACCTTTTCCACAACTCCTCCTGCAGACTAAAGAAGAGGACCAAGATCTCTTATTTGTTGTTGAAGTAGACATGAAGAAGTGACCCATTAAGAGAAATGCTTACGTTTTATCATCATAGTTTCTCTTCTTGACGGCTTTCTCCAGGTCTGACACGGCGGTCTCATAAAACACGGTCAGTCTGCGAGGAAAAACGACAGCGATGGAATTATAATAACCACCTCTGTGGGAGCCGAGCGTTCCTCCTCCGTTTACCTGCTGAGGAAACCGTGGGAGTGGAAGCTGGTGCACGCTGCAGGGAAGATGTCCAAGAAGGCATGGATGGTTGTGGTTGAGTCGCACAAGTACAAAATAATATCTACTAGATCCTAAAGTGGAAAACAGAAATTATTTTCACGAACAAAAGGAAAGAAAGCAGCTTTTAGCTGAGCTACATCTCAGAAGACCTAAAACCTGCTGCTGACCAACCAAGAAGGTTTTCTTTCTTCTAAAGTCAGAAATATTCCTGCCTTTGATCATAAATAATCCAGGTTTTACTCTTGAACCTCCTTTCATTAACTGGCAGAAGTGGGAGCACGTTTGTGAACCACGTAGGACCATGTCCTCACCTGCTTCAGTTTTGTATTTAATAGTGGGTCTCCTAGCGACCTCTGACCTTTACATATCTTATAGCTACAATTATCTGTCAGAATAAGTTGAAGAAAGAACCAGCAATGGGATTTTCTGCAAAATGTAAATTATTTTCTACCCTGAAGTTTAGACTAAAGCTGGACCAAAGAGCGTGAGAGAGAGAGAGAGAGACAGAGAGAGAGAGCGAGAGAGAGAGAGACAGAGACTGAGAGAGACAGAGAGAGAGAGAGCGTGAGAGACAGAGAGAGAGAGAGAGAGGGTGAGAGAGAGAGAGAGAGACAGAGAGAGAGAGCGAGAGAGAGAGACAGAGACTGAGAGAGACAGAGAGAGAGAGAGCGTGAGAGACAGAGAGAGAGAGAGAGAGAGAGGGTGAGAGAGAGAGCGAAAGAGAGAGAGAGAGAGAGAGAGCGTGAGAGAGAGAGAGCGAGAGAGAGAGAGAGAGAGAGAGCGTGAGAGAGAGAGAGAGCGAGAGAGAGAGTGAGAGAGAGACAGAGACGGAGAGAGACGGAGAGAGTGAGAGAGACAGAGACGGAGAGAGACGGAGAGAGAGAGAGAGAGTGAGAGAGAGACAGAGACGGAGAGAGACGGAGAGCGAGAGAGAGTGAGAGAGAGACAGAGACGGAGAGAGACGGAGAGAGAGAGAGAGAGTGTGAGAGAGAGACAGACAGCGAGAGAGACAGAGAGAAAGAGAGAGAGAGCGAGAGAGAGAGTGAGAGAGAGACAGAGACGGAGAGAGACAGAGAGAGAGAGAGAGCGAGAGAGAGAGAGAGCGTGAGAGAGAGAGACAGAGACGGAGAGAGACAGAGACAGAGAGAGAGAGCGAAAGACAGAGCGTGAGAGAGAGAGAGAGAGAGCGTGAGAGAGAGAGAGAGCGAGAGAGAGAGAGAGAGAGAGAGACAGACAGACAGCGAAAGAGAGATAGAGCGAGAGAGAGAGAGACAGAAACAGAGAGCGTGAGAGAGAGAGAGAGAGCGAGAGAGAGAGAGAGAGACAGACAGACAGACAGCGAGAGAGAGACAGAGAGAAAGAGAGAGACGGAGAGAGAGAGAGAGCGAGAGAGAGAGAGAGAGACAGACAGACAGACAGCGAGAGAGAGACAGAGAGAAAGAGAGAGACAGAGACAGAGAGAGAGAGAGCGAGAGAGATAGAGACAAAGAGAGACAGACAGACAGACAGCGAGAGAGAGAGAGAGAGAGACAAAGAGAGACAGACAGACAGACAGCGAGAGAGAGACAGAAACGGAGAGACAGAGAGACAGAGCGAGAGATAGAGACAGAAACAGAGAGACAGAGCGAGAGCGAGAGAGAGAGAGAGACCTGCTGGCTCATGGTGAGGGCTGTAGGTTGTTTGTGAGCATTCAGTTTTTTTGGCTCCATGGATCCTTCACACTGAAGACCACACTTCTCCAAGATTGTGTCAAACACCTGGAGTTGATGGAGAACAGAAATCTGCATCTGCTTCAGAAATCCCATGGCTTGATTAAAGATGGAAGTCTGCAGTATTTTAAATCCTACCTGCAGCACAGTAGGCACCGTCTCATCCAGGTCGCTGTAGTAGGCGGGCTGCTGGGTGAAAACGTTCTCTGGAAAAACATCACAATCCCGAAAGAGTAAAAACCACAGGAAACGATCAAAGACAACCTTCAAGTGCCTACCTATCATTTTATGCAGCAGCTGGCTGTTGCCCTTTCCAAAGAGCACACACAAGTCCATCATTTTGGGAACGTCAAACAGGAAGTTGTTGTAGATAATCTCTCCAAACACAGCTGGGGTGAGGAAGCTTTCCTACAGGAAATTAGCAGTTTTTGTACCATGAGTTACTGAAGTCGAATGAAAGTTTATCATTCCTTCAGTTTGCTCCTACTTTTGATTCTTTGTGAGTGGCCATCCGGAGGAATACCAGGAAGATCGCTCGGTGGATGGCCCGCTGCACATCAGCCACCGCAGGGGATGAAGGAAGAGCTAAGAGGTCCAGGCCTCGAGGAGCATGACGCAGGTATGAATCCAGACATCCCTGCAGAGACTCATCAAACACCACCTGGATAAAACGGGTGGAAAGGGTGAAGGAGGGGAAATCTTGAACCTTCTGTACTCGCATAGCAACCGTCTCACACCTGACACCAGAACTTGTCGTGGGGCAGTGAGAGCAGCCACTCCAGATCCTCGGTGATGAATCTGGCATGTTCCAAAAACTCCTCCACCCCAGCAGGAGAGCATTCTACTGGAGGAGTTTTGTAAGGCACAAAGCAGCGGTCCTCCTTCCTGTCGGGATGCTGAGAGGAAGAGAGGGTTGGTCTCCAAGAGGCTGTGAAACATTTACACACAAACACAAGGATTACTCACCAGTGCAGGCAGAGTGCGCGCCCTGCCCTGCGAGTCTGGCTCGGTCACCTGCTGCTCATCCAGTGGGACCCGAGCACCGGCCATAGCTGCTCCTGGTCAACTGCACTCTGATAGGGGGAGAAAACAGAGATTATAATCCCCGATGACAGGGAAACCGTGTTGCTCCATCCTGCAATGTTGACAGAAAGACCAGAGGGACTAGTTATAGGTGATAACTCTAGATTTTAATCTGGCAGATTATTGCATTTGTTTCATAAAACCCCAGACACATTGTATACATGAGCAGATAGTCAGCACAGTTAACGAACACAGCTGTAACTGTCCGCTGATATAAAATGTAGCAAGTTTAACTATTAAAAGTGGTTTAACTAAATAACTAAAATAGCTCAGCTTCGTACTTAATGCTGACAAAACAGCTCGTTTATACATTGCACCCCCTGACTCGGTAAGCACTGTCCCCATGAAGAATAATGTTACAAGTTAACTCGTGAAACTCGCACATTTAGGCCATTTATCTCCCGTAAAACCAGCTACGTGTTGAGCTGACATGACCTGTTCAACAGCGGTTTCCTAACAAACTCTAAAACTA
>NC_091750.1:38619588-38719588 GCF_043380555.1 Nothobranchius furzeri | reverse complement strand
CACTCGAAGGAAGCAGCAGCTAAAGGGCAGCTGGAGCAGGAGACCTCGGCTCTGCAGATGTGAGCTCACAGCAACGCTTCAGCTTTAGCTTGGCTTTAAAGACATTTTTCACATGATCTCATTTCATTTTGATCCCCGTTAGCTGCAGCTTGCACGGCTACTCTCCCAGGAGTCGATGTAATCCAGCATAGAATAATACACGTACACAATAGTGTCATGGTTGAATTTACATATTATTTAATGAGCCAAAAGACGTGAGATTCCATAATAAATATGAAATCAACCGTATGGATCTGTGGGTACTGTTTAAACAGAAGACTGGAACTTTTTATTGCAGGGATTAGATAACAGCTTCGTATTAACTCAGAGACAACAGGAGAGTCAAGTTGTAAAAGTTTAAAGATTTATTATTAAACAAATTAAAACTAGACTAACTTTAAACACTAAACGTGTGGTGTAGCTAAGGTGAATGAGACGGTGGATGGGGTGAGGTGTTATGTTGCCCAGAACCAGCAAATCCGTAGAAACGATTAGTTCTGGTGGGAATGAAGGTGATGTCTTCGCGCTAAGCTTTGGTTAGGAGATTCGTAAACACATTCGACGCCATTCTGTCGGCCTACGTACTCTACAGGAAGTCCCCGTTAGATCAGGAATGTCGAGGTCCAGCTTGACCCTCTCTGGAACCGAAGCCGGTAGGAAAAGCAGCGGTTGCCGACCAGAACAGTCTTTGAGATACTTCCGGGTCACGACAGTTTTGTTGGCGTCTAGCGAGACCCAAAACTGGGTCGTGATGGTTCAGCTTTTATTCTGAAAGGAACCGTCGCAGCAGGTGGAACAGCAACAGGTTTTATCCAGCTTGTCGTTGGTTCTTTCGGCTGAAGAGGAAAGTTACGGATTGGACACTCCGACAACTTCTCTCGAACGCTTTGAACTGGCGTTAAAGATGGCGTGGGCATAGTTTTATAATTCAGATGTTTTGGTTTACGGTCGAATGAAAAGGTGACAGATTTACTAAGCACCACCGAAACCACGCCTCCATCAGATCTGGCAGATTCTGATTGGATCAGTAAAGCAACGTGTCATGTCTTAACGCTACGCGAGATCAGTCCTAGTGGAAACATTTAAAGTCATATTACTTATTATATTCTATAGGATTATATAAAGTAATTAATATTTTGATTTCACAGATTGGTCACATCTTATTATTGACTAACACTTTGTTTGATTAGCTTTATTAAAATAAAGTTCTTTGATTAATTAAAAGGAGAGTCCTTTCTTCATTCTTTTGTTGAGCTGGAAAAAAGCAGTTTATAACAAATGCATGAGACCTTGAGGCCATATCTCACGCAGACATGGACATAATTTTTTTTTGGGGGGGGGAACAGGGGGGGACATGTCCCCCCACTTTTTCCAAAGTCAAGTTTTGACCCCTGCACTTTTTACCATCCAAAAACAATATTACGCTATATTAAATTGACACTGGTTGAGCTCTAGGACCAAGCGGAAAACAACCGTTTGTGTTGAAGCCTGTTTCCTATTAGAGCATACTGTAAAGGTGCCCCCCCCCCCCCCCCACACACACACACACACTTCTAAAGTGAAAATTACGTCCATGCATGCAGATTAGTTCTGTGTCAGAGGAGAGGGGGAAAATGGAAAATTTCATTCTGTTACAATAGTACTCCTAGAACAAACACACAGCATCCCGCCCCTACTCACACACTAGCATTTACAGACAGTCTATCTGACCCTTACAGTAACACTACTAGTTCAGCCTAGACTCTAGTGACTCTACACAACAGATGACACTTTTAATCCTCTTCAGCTCGACATTAAACTCATATTTACTGCTTGCTTCAGCAATGTTACCGGGCAACGCTATACTCTATAAAAAGTCCATTTAACTCATAGTTTCACACTATTATGCTTTTCATTCTATTTGTTATTTGCTCTAAATATGTCTTCATTTTCTCCAAATGTAGCTGTTTACAGCTTTTCTCCGTAAACGGCCGGTTCAGCTGCGATGGAAGGTGTTCGGATGTGTTGTGTAAACGAGGAGAGTCAGACCTCTGGCCTGGGTCGTGGTGACGAACCTGCTGAATCTGGTTGTGTTGCAGGAAGATGACCGAGCTGAGCGCTCAGCTTCATTTGGTGGAGGAGAAGAGCCGGACGGAGCGGGAGGAGCTCAGAGATCAGCTCCTTCAGCTGAGCGCTGAGAACGCCTCCATAAAGCTGGACAACCAAAGACTCAGGGTACCCCCCAGGAACGCCAGAATAAATAAATGTATTCTGCTGATGAAGAGTAACTGGAACCTTCTGCTGTTCTGTGTCTTTTTTAAACGTAACCAATAACTAGAGTGAGCTGACGTCATCTGAGGAGAAGTTTAGAGGATTTCACGCTGAAGCTCGACGCCTGAAATCGTCCATCCTAAAGTATGAAAACCTGGTGGAGAAATACAAGAAGAAGGTACGTCGAACCATAGGAAAACAACCCTAAATTAAAACTCAGCAGCACAGGAGGTAAGAGCTTGTGCCATAATCGGAAGGTTGCAGGTTCAAGTCCCGCTCAGTCTGTCGCTGTGTCCTTGGGCAAGACACCTAACCCTCCTCGCCTGCTGGTGGTGGTCGGCGGGACCGGTGGCGCCTGCGTACGGCAGACTCTCCTCTGTCAGTGCGCCCCTCTGCAGCTGTGGCTACATGTCGTCTTCCTCCGCTTATCCGGGTCCGGGTCGCGGGGGCAGCATCCCAACTAGGGAGCTCCAGACCGTCCTCTCCCCGGCCACCTCCACCAGCTCCTCCGGCAGGACCCCAAGGCGTTCCCGGACCAGATTGGAGATGTAACCTCTCCAACGTGTCCTGGGTCGACCCGGGGGCCTCCTGCCAGCAGGACATGCCCGTAACACCTCCCCAGGGAGGCGTCCAGGAGGCATCCTGACCAGAAGCCCAAACCACCTCAACTGGCTCCTTTCGATCCGGAGGAGCAGCGGTTCTACTCCGAGTCCCTCCCGAATGTCCGAGCTCCTCACCCTATCTCTAAGGCTGAGCCCGGCCACCCTACGGAGGAAACTCATTTCGGCCGCTTGTATCCGCGATCTCGTTCTTTCGGTCATTACCCAAAGCTCATGACCATAGGTGAGGATTGGGACGTAGATCGAAGGGTAAATCGAGAGCCTGGCTTTCTGGCTCAGCTCCCTCTTCACCACGACAGATCGGCTCAGCGTCCGCATCACTGCAGACACCGAACCAATCCGCCTGTCGATCTCCCGATCCCTCCTACCCTCACTCGTGAACAAGACCCCGAGATACTTAAACTCCTCCACTTGAGGTAGGACCTCTCCCCCGACCCGGAGTTGGCAAGCCACCCTTTTCCGGTCGATAAAATCATTGCTGCTACTGGGAAACCTTAAGGAGTTGTTCTGCTTTGTTTGATTCAGGAAATCGTAACATATGCAGACAAGTCTGGTGTTGTGGTTTCACTAAACGCACCTGTGCAGGTGCATCAGGCTCGTCTGGATTCAGAGGAGTGCTACCTGAAGCTGGAGATGACTCAGAAGGAGACGCGAGAGGTGAAGGAGAGCCTCGAGAAGGAGAAGGAGCAGGTGCGACAGGAGCTGCTGGTCCGACTCCGGGAGCTGGAATTGCTGCCGGAGAAACTGAGGAGGACAGAGCAGCAGCTCCGAGAAGCCCAGCAGGAGGCCGAGGTCTATGAGAGGAGGAATACGGAGCACAGCGCTGCACTGTCGGAGGTCCGACTCAAGGTGAACCAGAAGATATTTCTCATTTTCTCTGTTTTCTTCTGCTCTTCTCGCTTGTTTCACTTCAGACTCTGTTAGCATCAGCAAGCCAAGATCTCCTCGCACCTGCAGCACCACTCAACTCAGAGTGCAGTTCTGTTAAATGTGCCTGAAATGTTGCTTTTCATCATGATTTAGTCCGAGTACAGCAACAGTGCCGAGGAATGGAACGCTTCCTGTTACATCCTCTGAGTTTCTCCACAGGTGGAGCAGCTAGGAGCTCAGATGGAGACATCTCAGCAGAGAAATCTGCTGCTGCAGGAGGAAAACGGCATCCTGAGGGAGAAAATGACCAAATTAGAAAGGTGACAAGTTGACCTTTTTCAGCAAGAAAAATACATTTTAAAGGGACTTTACGGAGTTTTGAATTTTTATGCTCGCGATTGCCCCCTCAGGCCAAAAGCGTAACGGCAGCTTCAATAGTAGGCTCGTGCACGAGGCGCGCATGCTGTACGTGCACACTCCTTAATGAAAATAACAGCTGAGACAGTCCCTTGTGTGTGTGTGTGTGTGTGTGTGTGTGTGTGTGTGTGTGTGTGTGTGTGTGTGTGTGTGTGTGTGTGTGTGTGTGTGTGTGTGTGTGTGTGTGTGTGTGTGTGTGTGTGTGTGTGTGTGTGGTCCGGAGGACAGAGGACAGGAGAACGCGCAGCTCTTTAATTAAATAATTTGGTTCTGTACCTTTCTCTTCAGCACAGCCGGCAAAGGTTTATGATGGGTCAGTCCTCCTACATGCTCAGATCATTCCCTTCCCTTGCTTGAAATTTTGAAAAAATTTGGGCATCTTACTGTAAAAAAATATACCATTAATGTAAAAAAGAAACTCTAAATAGACTATGTTCACATCCAGCATCAAACCCAGGTCTTCTGCACGGGAGTCCAACGTCTTACTAGGTGAGCTAAAGCACCAGTGACATCCTTTGTATCTGTAACATTTATATCCTTGATGACAGCTGAAACAACGTTCAAAGAACGGTTCGGAGTGAAAATGGCTATTTTTTTACTAATTTGCAGGAAATATCTAGAAGAAAGTTCTACAGAAGGTAGCTAAGGGTCCTCAGAAATGTAGCTAGCTTTGTCACTAGGCGTTAGGAACAGCGACAAAGTGGAACTGCCTCTCTCTCTGCTGCTAAAGCTACTGATAGCAAATGCTACGGGCGATGCCTGAGCGTGAACGCGCATGAAGCAGCCTGCTCGACCCGAGCATCTCTCTTTTTCTGTGATTTTACAGAAAAACAGGCAATCACAGTAAAAATGCCAGGGCTCATTCTACAGGACCAGGGCATTGCAGGAGAACGTATGAAGAAGACATTTATTATTTCTATACATGTTTTGGCTGTCACACTTCCATAATGCCCCTTTAAATAAAACATTTCTTTTCTTTTGTGATTTCATCTCAACATTAATCCAGTTTTTGTTCAAATATTTGGAGTTTGTGGTGTTTATTGTTAAGATTTACATGCGTGAGTGAAAATGCGTCAAGGATTATGTCCAAATATTAAACATTCCTTCTTGACTCAAGGGTTAAATGAGTAGATTTAGGTTGTTGAAGGTCCGATCTGTTTGTCCCTTTTGTAGGAAGCTGGATAATGTCACAGCAGAAAACAAAGAGATGTCCCAGGCTCTGGTCTCAAAGGACGGACTTACCTGCAGCCTGCAGCAGCAGCTGGAGGAGAAGACTCGCGAGTGCAGCATCCTGTCCCGACAGCTGAAGCAGACTCTAGATGATGCTCAGAGACAGGTCCGAAAAGATGGAGATGTTCCACGTGCTCATCGTGCTCAGATCTCTCCTTTCACTTTGTGAAGGACTCATTTCTGCCTGCAGGTGGATGACAGCTTACAGAAGCTTTTGACCAAGGAGAGAGCATCTCAGTCCAAAGCGTTGGAGCTGCAGAGCCAGCTGAGCCGAGCCAACACAGACCTGAGTCAGCTACAGAGAAGCAAGGAAGAGGCAGGTCTCCCACCAACACATGTGCTCCATTAGAGACAGCGAAGAATAAACTAAATGTTTTATTTGTTCCAGATGGAGCGTCGCTTTAAGACTCAGCTGCAGAACTTAAAAGAAAGGCTGGAGCGGTCCGACTCTACCAACCGCAGCCTCCAGAACTACGTTCATTTTCTCAAAACCTCCTATGGAAACGTTTTTGGTGATTCTTTTATTGGAAGTTGATGCGTTGTCATTTTTACCAAAACATTGCTAGATCTAAATTAACATCAAAAATTCATGAATTTTACTAATTAAACATTTTATAAAATAGTTTTGTCTGACATTTTTATTCCCAGAACTCCAGTGGTGATTTTTCTGAATGGATCTCAGAACTTCTGCTGCAGATTTTTAAGGGAAAATCCTTTTTTTTTCAGTACTTGAGATTAAACATTTCAGAGTTACATCTGATATTTATTCATATTTAGCCATTTCTCGGTAAACCTTATAATTTAATTGACAACTTATTGCTTTATACAAAGTTTAAAAATCACTCAGCATTTCTTTAGAGTAAAAGATTTATTTTTTTCTCTCCATTATTGTTCTAGATTTATAAATGTAACGTTGCAAAACAAATGAAACCAAAAACAAATGAAATGATGTAAAAGATATCATTCTATATACTATTATATAGAATTATATATTTAAAGAGCAAGTCACCCCCTACAAGCAACTTACTTCACTCCCTTTTCATGTTTGAAAAATGCAACAAATGCTGTTGCCTAGCAGACCGAGAAGGCATTGTGACATCATAATGTACCAGTTTACATCATAGCATACCTCTTAGCCAATAGCGGTGGCAGATTTAAATTCAAATGCAGTGCAGAGATTTTACCTGACAACGGCGCAACACTGAGTTTTAGGCAGAATATTTAAATTTTATTTAAGATGCACTGAAGTACCAAATTATTGATGACACGTGTCTGCAACACAATTAGACACACATTTATACAGTTTATCAGCAAAAAAAAGTTGATTTGGGGGTGACTTGCTCTTTAAATTCCCATCTCACGTGGTCTCTTCCTATGCTCGGGTCCTCCACCAGAGGCCTGGGAGCTTGAGGGTTCTGCAGTTTCGTGTTTTTCTGGGATCTGCTTTAGCCACTCCTCAAGTCTGGGGTAAGGGTTAGGGTTTGATGACCACCTATGTCTTCACTCTCCAGGCTTGCTCAAGTTCTTCTTCGAGGTCCTGGTGCTTCTCTGGTTTCTCGTGTTCTTTTTCCCTGATGTTGTATCACAGACATTTAATTAAAAATATAAATATCTATATATAAAAACTTGGTATTGCCACTTAAACCACAACGCCAATTGTAGGAGAGCCCGTCTAGCCAGTCAGACGAAAAAGGCGGGACCTTCCTTGGACCTTCCCAACAGCGCGGCCGGGCAGGGGCAAAGGTGAAAGTGCCAAAGCGGAACCATAACCCACGGAAGACTGTTTCCTGGCGGACTGTTTTTAATGTAACCTCTTCGTTGATTCCACCACCCACCGCATTTGTTCCTCTTTTTTTTTAAATTATAGCTTGTTTCAGGATGCCTTCCGAAAGTTTACGATGGGAAACTTTAGAGGCGTTAAAAAATTCTCCCAAAGGAAAAGTGGTGTTTGACCCTCGCTGGTCGGAACGGGGCGAGGTAAGAAGTTAGCTAGCGGCTAGCGCTAGTTTAGGTCAGTTCAGTTCGTTTTATTTCAAACATAAACATTCACCAACATTTCATAAAATCATTCCATGCAGTTGTTTGACAAGGCTGTTTAGCTAACAGAACCAGAACTTAGCCTTTCTTCCGAACTCTCGGTGCAATTCACCAGAAAACAAACACAATATAACACGCTAAAGCAAAAAATGCAGAATAATAATCAGCACAAAAAGAGACAATGACAGTAGTGTGAAAATAAAGATATATACAAACGGTTAAATCTCTCCGAATCTTAACTGATTTAATGACTGTTTGCTTATGGAATAAAGGTCATTTATCAGTTTAGGGGATGGTTTACTTGGATTCAGAAGTTGTTTTATCTAGTCTAGCTGTGGGTTTGACCTGTGTCGTGTTCTTGTAGCATATTTTAGCTGGATGTACAGAGACCCTCGGGTTATCGTCACACGCCAGGGTCATACTGGAGCGGATCGATCCAGTGTCCCTACAGAAGTCCTCCTTCCTGGATCAGAGAATCACAGCAGAAGAAACTCCAGCCTCAGGTTCCTCTACAAGCTCCGTCAACGATCTCAAACACCGCATCCTCTCTTCAGCTCTTTCGCTAAACCATGATTACGACCAGGTACAGCACTTTGAATGTAAACTGCTCTGACTGGGATGTTTGTCTCTGCTGGAGAATCTTTGGATGAGCTTTTGTGAATACTTTGTCACCATCTCAACTTGATGTGCTGCAGACTGTTTGTGATGAGGTGCAGAGTGAAAGTCCAGAGGCAGATGACGTCAGTGACGTTTCCAATCCCGTGCCATTGCCTGTCATGTCCCTGCTGTCTCCTAAAGCCATGGAGACCGCCGGATGCATCATCCTGTTTGAAGAAGGGCAGCGGAAAAAGGCAAAGGTCAGGCAGAGATTCCTTTATTCTGCATCTTGGATATTTGTGGTCATAGAAGGTTTTTTAAAACCACAAACAACTATTTGCTTTGAGGATTTGTACAACCCCCACATACAAACAATTACAATATTTAAAGGGGCATTATGGAA
Organism: Nothobranchius furzeri; assembly: GCF_043380555.1. NCBI lineage: Eukaryota > Metazoa > Chordata > Actinopteri > Cyprinodontiformes > Nothobranchiidae > Nothobranchius > Nothobranchius furzeri. The sequence continues at coordinate 38,711,125 of NC_091750.1, read as the reverse complement.
GTGTGACAGCCAAAACATGTATAGAAATAATACATTCTCCTGCAATGCCCTGGTCCTGTAGAATGAGCCCTGGCATTTTTACTGTGATTGCCTGTTTTTCTGTAAAATCACAGAAAAAGAGAGATGCTCGGGTCGAGCAGGCTGCTTCATGCACGTTCACGCTCAGGCATAGCCCGTAGCATTTGCTATCCGGAGCTTTAGCAGCAGAGAGAGAGGCAGTGCCACTTTGTCGCTGTTCCTAACTCCTAGTGACAAAGCTAGCTACATTTCTGAGGACCCTTAGCTACTTTCTGTAGAACTTTCTTGTAGATGTTTCCTGCAAATTAGCAACAAAATAGCCATTTTCGCTCCGAACCGTTCTTTGAACGTTGTTTCAGCTGTCATCAAGGATATAAATGTTACAGACACGAAAGACATTACTGGCGTTTTAGCTCACCTAGTTAAACGTTGGACTCTCATGCAGAAGATCCGAGTTTGATTCTGGATGTGAACATAGTTCATTTAGATTTTCTTTTTTACATTAATGGTATATTTTCTTACAGTAAGATGGCCAAATTTTTATTTGAGACTCGCCGAACGGCATTGAATTCACAAATAAAAAAGATGTGGGTTCAACTTTTATTCAGGAACAATTTTTCAAGCAAGGGAAGGGAATGATCTGAGCATGCAGGAGGACTGACCCATCATAAACCTTTGTCGGCTGTGCTAAAGAGAAAGGTACAGAACCACATTATTTAATTAATTAGCTGCGTGTTCTCCTGTCCTCTGTCCTCCGGGCCACACACACACACACACAAGGGACTGTCTCAGCTGTTATTTTCATTAAGGAGTGTGCACGTACAGCATGCGCGCCTCGTGCACGAGCCTACCATTGATGCTGCCGTTACGCTTTTGGCCTGAGGGGGCAATTGCGAGCATAAAAATTCAAAACTCCGTAAAGTCCCTTTAAACTAGCTGAATTGGTTTTACCTCACCAACCATTAATGACCGGATTCGAGCACGCGGTGCTGTATGTTTTACTCCAGGCATGTCGTGTGTCTCCAAAACTGCACATTTGTTTCGAGAAGCTTGCTGTCTTCTCTTGACTTAGTACTTTTAAACACCTGCTAGTAGGGATGTAAGAAAATATCGATATGGCAATACATCACAAAAATGTTTCCTGCGATATATCGATATTGAAAAACCGTGCATCAAGTTTTTGGAAGAATTTCCGTGCAAACGTTTGTGTACTATTTTCTTTTCTTTTGGTGCAGTTCAAATGACGACCGCTAGTTGGCAGCAGTGTGCAATGAGTTTTGTTTCCACCACTGAAATGTAAATCCCTCTGTGGTCAGATACCTCATGTATCTAAAATTCTCTTTACCCCCAAAGTATAAAGAAGTCCATTTTAAAACCTTGAATGATATTTACCCATCTAACCATTTTATGCAAACTAGATTTAAGTTCAATGTGGAAAAATGTTACTTATGCAAACAAAACGATGAATCGACCAAACATCTATTCTTTGAATGTGATAAAATTCTAATCATGTGGAATTCACTCGAGGATTGGCTGAACTCCAATCAAATTTATATAAACAATTTCACAGTTGAAGATATCTTATTTGGCATTATACTAAAAGATAAAAAGAATGAATTTCTAATTAATAATCTCATAATCTTAACAAAATTTTTCATACACAAATGCCGATATCTCAAAAATCCACCTACGTGGAATAATCTCAAAAATGAAATTAAACTGCTGTTGAGATCCTTAGGTAAAATGTCCACCCCCAATGCTATAAAGCTTTATGATTTCATTATGAACACTAATCTCTAACTGCTTTTTGGATGGTATACACAATAGACCTTGTTTGCTCTTTAACTTCCCCCTTGTAAAACTTTATTTATATACATATAATTTGTTTTTTCATGTTGTCTTACTTGTATCCTTTCATGTTCTATTTTTGTTTTTTTTGTGGTTGTTATTTTTGTTTATTGTCTTCTTACTATACCAAGTTGAATTGTATCCACAAAATGCAAGTTGAGATGAACACGAACTTCGGAGCTACTCTGTAATGTCATTCTGCTAACAAATTTTGAAATGTAGTCGCTTTTGTTCGTTTTGCAAAGGTTCAATAAAAGTTCTTAAAAAAAGATACCTCATGTTAAACAGTTTGGACTGTTTATTGAATTGTCCTACAATAATTTCAGTCTAAAAAAGTAGGTAATATCGTTTGACTGAAGATATCGTATTGTCTCCCTTGTATCGTATCACTAGAATTTCACCAGCACACATCCCCACCTGCTAGTTGTCTGGAAACCTGGGAGGATAACCAAAGTCTTAGATTATTTTATTTTGCCATTTTAAAGAACTGTAAAGATGCATTTGACGGGTTAAAAAATGACATTCACTGCTTTGATTATTTGTAAATAAGTCCAGTTGTCTTAAGAACCAGCAATTTAAATATTCTAAATAGTCTGACACAGATGACCTTTCAAGGCTATGCTTTTAGTGACCGACTGTCCTGTTTGTCCCGTGTCCTCCCTGCTTAGATGGCGCTCAGGTTGCGACAGGAGGAGCAGGAGAAGCTGGTGGAGGCTGCTGCCAACGCTGAGTCAGAGCAGCTAAAACGCTTTGAGGAGCTCATGGAGCTGAAGCAGAGGCAGGAGTTCCAGAGTATGAGGGACATGATGGACCGAGAGTGAGCACAGAGCAGCGTGGTGGCCAACACCTCTAGTTTTATGTTTCTGAGTGTTGTACGTGTGACCCAAACGGTCTGGCTTTCTGGAACTCTCTCCTCCAGTGGACTCAGTGGTCTCCTTTAACAAGCAGCTGAAAACTCACCTGTTCAGGCTTTGGTGTGACCTTTGTCACCACCCTCTCCTTATTCTGCTCTTTCTACCTATTCCTGGGATCCACTGATTTCCCTCTTTCCTGTTCGTTTTCTCTCTCCCTTTCCTTCCATTCTTTAATCACAATATTTTTTCTCATTTTAAAGAGCAAGTCACCCCCTACCAGAGTATTGCTCCGCTCCCACTTCATGTTTGAAAAATGCAACAAATGCTGTTGTCTGGGAGACTGAGAGGGCGGAGCCACTAACAAAAACACACACACACACAACATTGTGACATCATATGGTACCAGCTAACGTTCTAGGATACCTCTTAGCCAATAGCGATGGCAGATTTAGATTCAAATGCAGTGCAGAGTTTTTACCTGACAACGGCACAACACTGACAGTTTTAGGCAGAACATTTAAATTTGAACTAAAATGCACTAAAGTGCAAAACTATTGACTACACGTGTCTGCAGCATGATTAGACATGCATTTATATAGTTTATCAGGGAAAAAAAGTTGATTTGGGGGTGACTTGCTCTTTAAATATACCGTAAATCCTCTAATGCAGGCCCGGGCCTGTATTTGACTCAAGCTCATCAAGCTCCAGGCCTTTATTGGAAGGAGGGCCAGTATTAGAGGCATGCCTCAATTTCTATTTGAGCAAAATGAGCTAAAGGTTCGCTGGAGTTTTTGACAATTAATATTGCGCCCACATTTTCAAAGTTAAACACATTTCTTTTAACAACGGTAGTTTCTGCTTCAGCCATCTCCCCCCTGCGCAAACTCACTGATGCGCCTGCAGCCTCTCAGAGTTCCTGCTGCTCTAAACATTAAAATAATTATTTCATTTTCTGTTCCTCACTTCTGATTACCTTCAATGGTGTCTGTTTGTTGCAACCACCAGGTACAAAAACTAACTTGTTTTTATTTGACTATTTTTTTGTCCTGTTTATTATCTTCCTGCATCTCCTCTCAATCCTAAAGAAAAACTGCTACCTGGGTTCATATATATTCACCTCATGAGTTACCTTTGAACTGCAGTTCTAAAAGATCTACCGACCGCAAAAACAGCAGAGTGCTCGCTGCTTGCCGGCCGCATCAGTGATCGGTGCGTCACCGGAGGACAAAACAGGTGATGCGCCCCGATCCACAGCAGCGAAAGGCATCAGGCACAAATAAAAGAAAAAAAGACAGAAAACATAAAAGGAAATGAGCCGACATGAACGATCGCGTGTTAAATTAGTTTTTGAGGTGGCGACGCCTGACTTGATAATGTTACTGTGGCCGTGCTCAGGACGCAGATATCTGGAGCACGTCAACAATCAGAGCTTTGCATGCGCAGGCTGGTTAAGGTTAGGATGGGGGTGAGGGGAAGGTTAAATTGCAAGAGGGTAAAGGTCACAATTTGGTTAAATGTCCGTTTTACGGCGGGTGTCGGTACCGACGCTCTGGCACAGCGCGTTGCCTCCCGACGCGCAGGAGCTTGTCACCTGCTGACAGCAGGCTGCTGTCTTTTCCGTGGACTGCATCTTGCCGGTCATTATCACGTGACAGCGACTAGTCGATGACAGGCATAAAAAGTCACTATAGAGCGGTGAAGTAGACTAGTGACTAGTTCATACAACCCCTGCTACTGCTCCCCGGAGTGTTCTGCAGCATAATCAGCACGTTCTCTTTGAACTTGATATCAAATTTTCGCCTGCTCTTCGTCTCCGCACGGTTAAAGTTACCCTCGCGGTCTATCACTGGCAAATCAAAAGTGAGACGGATGACACAACCGCCCCCCGTACTTGCTTGTTACCACATTCCACCCGGCCACAATAAAAAACCGGCCATTATTCACCTCCGCCGACTCCGACACCGGCCAAAATATGATACCCGGCAGTTAATTAAATACAGGCTAATATTAGAGGATTTACGGTATTCGTAATCTTTTTTTTTTGGTGTGTTTGTGAAGCGCCTCGTGATTTTTATCTTGAGAGGCATTATATAAAAGATAGTTTTCTTTCTTCCTTTTCAGAATCAAAGAGATCATGGGCCGTCAAGAGAAACTGAAGGAGGAGCAGAGGCACAGAACGAGGGTAGGATGAACTGTGTAGAAAGCACACATTTAGTAGATTCTGTCTAAAGCTGAGAAAACAGAATAATACAAGAACAAAGGGAGAAAAGCAGAAAGGCACGTTTAGACCTCTGCAGAATGATCCAACTCTGACGTCAAGTTCTTTGTGTCGGTGTGCGTTAGTATTTATTCACTTGTTCTCTGTGAAAGAATAAAATCCAATAGACGACATTTTCTTTGCTCTTCAGCTCATGAACCTACGTTTAAGGGAGGCAGAGCTTGAGAAGCAGAGGCAGACGGAGGGCAGGGAGCGACTGCGTAACCTCAACAACATCCAGGAGGAGATCCTGCAGCTCAACCAGCTGCTGGAGCCGTCCTCCCAGACCGACTCTGCGCTCTCAGCCAGCAGCCTTGGCTCCTACAGCGCCCGCGGGAACCATCTGTGCTCCCAGGTTTCAGAGGTCGCGAGGAAGACGGCCGAGGTAGCCCCTGACTGTTCAAGCCCTTCGTCCTGCAGACATTTATAGCATAACAGCAGCTTTTCTCCTATAGAATCTCCTTCAGATGCATTTGATTACAATAAAATACATGAACATACACACAGCCCCTCTAAAGTTGTAGTATTTTAACCTTTTTCTGCTTTTCTCTCTGCAGGGGGAGTTCCCCAGCATGGAGGACATGACCGTGGCAGAGCGAACCCTCCTGGATATGAGAGCCCTGATCAGGCAGATGCAGCAGGAGCTGGTCCGAGCTCAGGAAAGAAAGAAGGAGCAAGAGCAGGAGGAGCAGCGCAGGAAGGAGGAGCAGGTTCAGGCACAGCAGGAGGCGAAGAGGAAGGCAGAGCAGGCGGCCAAAGAAAAGGCTCAGAAAAAAGGTGAATTGTTATTTCACTGAGGAGAAAAACGTCAAATACAGAGAATGATGTGTAAAGATGAGTCACCTTTAAAAGTACGTGGGATCGTCCTTATCCCGGGAGACTGGAGGTGATGAATGTAAGTGTTTCAAACATCCGTAACCAACTACTAATGCCTCCATCTAAACCGACAACTCCGATTCTTCCACCCTTAAAACAGAAGCCACGGCCTTGAGATTCCCGATAAAACCGCGTGTAAAGGCTCTCACCAGAACTCTCCCAGCAGGGCTGCAGAACAGCGCTGAAGACGGCACCATGAAGTGGTACAAAGAGCTGCAGAACTCTGCAGCTCGCTGCGCTCAGGCCTGCCAGCAGCTCCAGTCCCCCAAAGACGCCCAGGTGAGCCCACAGCAGTCGCACCTGCGGATGTGGCTACAGGGATGAGAAGACGTTTGTTTGCATCTGTGCTGCAGCTGTCGTGGTGGCTGTTGATGTTTCATGTAAAGATATCAGCCTCCACCCCGAATCTGCTCTGAAAGGACCTGTGTCGGGCTTCTTTAAGCCTTTCAGACCAACGGGCATTAATAGGGCTCATATATGAATAAAATATTGCCGTTGTCTCTGTGGTAATGTCAGAAGTTATTTTCTTCTGACATTTATATTTAGCAGATAGAATAATCAGGTTGTCTAGTAAAAGAAAATGTTTGTAAGTATTTCTTTACCGTTTTGGACTCAGACAAAAACATTGAAGCTGGAGCTCCAGAAAGCAGCCACCATCCCTGTCAGTCAAATCTCCACCAACTCCGGATCGCAGCTGCGAGAAATCTTCGACAGGATCGACAAGCTGCTGTCCGGACGGCCCGTGGTGTCCGGCGGGAGGTCGGTGTCCACCTCGCAGCATCCACAGGCGCTGGAGTTCGTCAGCTACAAGCTGGCTGAGAAGTTTGTGGTGAGCAGAGTTTCTAACGAAGCTGTTCCTCATGTTCAGAGGTCACTTTTTACCTTTTAGACGCTTCTGGAGTCTTCTTGTTCAACAGTCACGAGTAATACATATGAGACGAGACAGAAAATGAGGTGAAAGCAAGTCTATTAAGCCAGATTCACAGGGAGGCGAGGACTGGAGTGCTGTGGGATTTTTGAAGGATCTTTTCCAGATCCGCTCTGGAAAAAGGTTTAATTTAGAAATGAGACCAGTTTAACCAGTTGGTTACAGAACCATTTAAAAGACATCGCAGAGTTGACTGTAACACCTAGCTTAGGCACACAGGGTTGGACACGAGATTAGAAAACCCGGGGACATCTTAGTCTGGCGTTTTGTCTTTACCCTTTAACCGCTTCATGTCCAACAAGCGGGTGATGAGTGACGATAACGTTTGAAGCTCGTTTGAACGTCATCATTATGGGAACGGTAAGATAGATTACCGAGAATGTGTCTGAATGAGAGCAAATTTTAAAGACACAGGACCCAGAACAGAGCCCTGGGGTACCCCGCAGGTACTGTGTCTGATTTATGCAAACATTACAACTTGTGTCAGAAAGAAAACAAAAACCATTCCAGAGAGGCCGACAGCATCCTGGAGTCCCGTTTATCCGAGTACCGCGACCGACCGTATCAGACGCAGCCAAGAGATCCAGCAGGCAGTCACAGCCCCCCCCCAAGCAGGTTTTTTTTACAGAATCTAGACTCGCATTCCTCTCGGGTTGAGTGGTTCTCGTGGTTCTCCAGGAAGTCCAGCTTAGACACGGCTATGAAACGTCGCAGTTGGGCTCGGTGGAAGCTTGAAACATAATTTAGTGTCACGAGCCTCAACGGTGACCATTTCTCAGGATTTACAACGCAGCAAAGTCAAAGTCCTGTTTCCCCAGCGGGAGCAGCCCTGTGTGGCGCTCAGCCAGCTGAATCCACAGGAGGGAGGGAGATCTTGGGAGGAGCGCAGAGCACATTTGCAGTGGAAGGAGAGGTCTTATCCGTGAAGTCGTTTAGAGTCCGACGGACCAGAACTTGTTTTTTATGTAGAGCCGCTGAGTCTGGGTCGAACGTTCATGTGAAGGTTCAAGGAGCTCAATAAAGTTTTTTTATCTTTGCAGAAACAAGGTGAAGAGGAAGTAGCGTCTCATCACGAAGCAGCTTTCCCCATCGCCGTCGTGGCCTCGGGCATCTGGGAGCTGCACCCTCAGGTGGGCGACCTGATCCTGGCTCACCTGCATAGGAAGTGTCCGTATGCCGTCCCGCACTACCCCCCGATGAAGGACGGCACACCTGTGGAGGAATACCAGAGGTGAGTGGCTCGGGTATGACTGGATTGTTGCACTTCCCTTTAGAGGGCGTCTCTGAGGTTCGTGCTCCGGTCGTCAGGATTCTTGGTTACCGTGTAAACGACTCTGGGGTCGAAGGTCAGGACAGTTTTCTGAAGAGAATGTCTGGGATGATCCGACTCTACGCTGCTGTGATCCAACTCCGGTGGCCCTTCGGCTCAAGACAAGGGGTAAAAACGGACTTCCTGTTGACCTTCTGGCTGCGGTGAGGTTGACGGTGTCGGACGCTGATGTGACTCGTTGCTCCTCAGGCGGTGCCTCATGGCCTGAACCACGGCTGGCGCTGGTTGGCTCAGATGCTCAACATGGAGCCTCTGGCGGACATCACTGCTACGCTGCTGTTTGACTTCCTGGAGGTGCGTTCCTCGAGTTCGGGGTCTTTTATTTATTTATTTATTTATTTATTTATTTATTGAGCTGGGTGTCGCCCAGAAACGGCGTTGAAGCGTCTTTCTAAAACGTGACTTATTCCAGCTTACTAGAGGATCTTGGTGCCTGAAAGGTGTTAATCCCAGCATATGTAAATGATATATTAGCATACTCGTTTACTTTCAGAAGCGTTGCCGTGGTTATGTTTTTTAAATAACAGGAGGCGTGAAACGACCCGATTTCTCATCCCAGCTTCACGTTTCTCCTGTAATGTTTCATCCTGCGGTTTTTAGACGAGCTTGTGTTGATCTCCGTCAGGTTTGTGGTCACGCGCTGATGAAGCAGTATCAGGGTCAGTTCTGGAAGCTCATCCTGCTGCTGACACACGAGTACTTCCCCAGGTACCAGCTCACTCTGCGTTTAAAAGCCCAGCCGCCGGCAACGCGGCTTTGATTTGTGAAAACGTTTGTCTGCTTCCGCCAGAATCGAAGCCGTGACCAGCAGCGGGCAGATGGGCTCAGTCATCAGGCTGAAGAAGTTCCTGGAGGTTTGTTGCCTTAAATCACGAGCCGCACGCGTGTCGTGCGCTTTTACACCAACACACGATGATGAGCAGTAGGAAAGCCACTCCCATGCGGATTTTCTAAGTTTTATTTTGAATTTCGTAACTAGTTATTTGGACCACGCGACTCGTTTCACAGCTGCTAAAATATGAAATACCAGCAGAAAGTTTTCTGGCTCTGAGGAACAAGAAGGTCCGGCAAACATTTGGATGTTAAATCTATGAAAATTAATGTATGGTATGCTTTTCAACCATTCAGAGAGGTGAACATCAGGGCATTAACGTCTAAACTATGTCTGCTATAATTCACATTTTATATTAAAATAGAAAAAATGCAATCCTGTTTTCTCCCTCAGTTGTGAAAGGTGCTTCTTAGAAGAAGGCTGGACTGATGACGGCAAGAAAATCTGCCAAACCTTTAAAATGTTCCATTAGACAACAAGAAAACAGACGAGAACAAACAAAAATAGATGTCTGAATTTGAAATAGGCTAAAGAAATGTGTTTAAAATGTACAAAAAGGTTAAATGGTGCAATTAAATACGTTTTTTTTTCTGCAGTTTATCCTTTTTGCACCTTTTTACCAAATAAAACAACTTCCTTATGTGACACGTCCCATAAATATATTCGGACCAGCTCTCCCGTCCAAATAAGCCTCATTTATAATACGAGATGAGAGCTGGCCTACAAACAGGGGCGGATTTAGGACTGAAGAAGATCCGGGGCTTAACACACTCACACACACACACGTAACACGCACTAGTCTTTTCATAAAACATTCGGGCTTGAGCCCAAGTAGCCGGGCCTAACCCAAAAATTCCACTATCTCCGCTCCGCTGCGCTCCGGCACAAATTCCGCAGCAAAAACAGTCCCATTGTAGTCAATCAGAGCTGTTCCACTACTGCGCCCGTGTGGCGCAGTGCGCCGCCCTCCGTTCCGCCATTCGGCAAAAATAGGATCGATTCTATTTGTGCCGGACGCCGGAGCACCTCCGCAGTAAATGGACAGAAATCACAACCGCCCAACAGGAAAGGGAGCAAGCACAACTTCCGTTATTTCACAATAAATTGATAAACAAAAAGCGTTTTTTGTTTCATATGCACAGGTTTAACAACTTTTAACAACTATCAATGGCGGCTGAACTTTAAATGCACAAAAGTAAGCCATAAATACAGTTTCTACTATCAAAGTAGTCACACTTTGTTGATCCAAACACTGCTGATCTCTCAACACAAATGATGGGCAGATTCAACAGTTCATGCCGATGCTTCTCCCACACAACGGTGTTTGGATCTAACTTCCGTGTTTATTGCTCGGACTGTATCGCAAGATCTCGAAAATCCCACGCATGCCTGTTTGTGCACCTCAGGTCTCCGCACCGGAGCGGAGCCGTTGTAGAGCGGGTACCAGTATAATTTGAGTTCGGAAGCGGAGGGCGGAGCGGAGATAGTGGAATTTTGGGGTAACGCCGCCCCTGCTAAAAAACCATTCATATTTAAATGGAGACATCTTCTGGAGTTAAGAAAGTAAAACACACACACACACACACACACACACACACACACACACACACACACACACACACACACACACACAAGCAGCAGCAGCTTAGTATGCCATTAACAGCTGAATATGTTGTTTTTACACATGAACCCCACATAGATTTTATTTTCTGTGCAGACATCGCTGCAGAACCGACAGATCAGTCAGCCCAAAGGTCAGCTGAGCTCCACCTTCTGGAGGTCGTGATGGAGGTCGTGATGGAGGTCGTGATGGAGGTCGTGGTGGAGGTCGTGATGGAGGTCGTGGTGGAGGTCGTGGAGCTTCATGATGTCTGTAAGACCTGAATAAATCAGACCAGTGTGGAAGCAGCTGCTGGTCTGGTGCCAGAGAGCTGTGGTTCTTAGCTAACCTCTCCGTGGGCGAATACACACTGAAGAGCTATTAAACACTTTTTTTGTACTTTTTAATTTTCTTCTCATTAGTAAAGGAACGTTTAACTTATGAAATATTTTCTTCTACATAAACAAATCAGATTTTTGCTGAAGCAGAATAAAGATCAGCATCATGGAGTGTTTCAGCTGAAATCTCTCCTAAATGAAGAAACTTTATCCAGGATGTGACGCACACACACACACACACACACACACACACCTGTCCAGCCTACACGCAGGACTGTAAGCTGCTCATGGTTTATGTGCTGCAGCCTGAGCTTTGTTTGACTTTAGTTTACATCTAAGTTAGTTCTTTTACAGCTTCAACATTAACCGTGCCTGTGTAACAGATCTGGACTCGTTTTTTCATAAGTCCACCGTGTGGAACGAAAGGTTTGATCAGCTGTTGTTGAATCATTCAGGATGAAATTTGTTCAAATTTACAAAACTGTGCAATAAACAAAATGAGAATCCGCGCACTTCAATCTGCGATGTAGGAGTTTACTGGTCAAGCTTTCGGTCAGAGACCTTCATCATGAATTCCGGATTCTCGTTTTGTTTATTCCACTTTTTGATCCAGCACCTTTTCCCAGATGAGCGGTGACTCCTTCTACAAAACTGTACAATAAAAACATTGAAGAAGAAATTAGATTTTTTTTGTCCAACCCAGTAAGTCCTCAAAATCCACTTGATTTTACTGATAAACTGTATAAATGAGGGCCTAATTGGTCTGTAGACATGTGGTCATTCATTACTTTGTTCTTCTTTTACACGGTTTAGTAAATGAAGTATTTTTTTAACCTGACTTGTTTTGACTAACGCCTCTAGTCATCATCAGAGTTCGTCGGTGTTGGTGGCGTCCCTGTAGATTATGACTAGAGGCGTTAGTCGAAACATGTCTGGTAAAGTTTTTTTTACTAAACTGTGTAAGAAATAAAGTAATGGATCCCAAAGTTAAACAGAATAAATGCACAAAAGATGTGTGGTCATTATTTTGGCATTTTAGTCCATCTTAAATGTTTCATCAGCCGTTGCTTCTGGATAGGAGTACCCATGTTACCTGTGCTGTCCTACGTAGCAGCAATGGACTGGACCGCCGCCGAGTCAGCCACGCCTCCGCTGGCTCGGAACCGCTTGCCTCTTTAGAGAAAAGTCGCTTGTTTTTTTTGTTTTTTTTTCCGGAACTGCGCTGCCCTGGGCGGCTGCATGTTGGAGTAGCTCTGTTGACTAAATGTAAGTTTTGCCTTTTCTTGGACATTTTTTCTTCTGGTTTCTCAATAAAAACTGTATTTTTGGACACTTTACTTTTCTGTTTCTGGTGCTGTGAAGCTTGGAGGATTTTTGCTGCTATTTTTTAGCTTTTTTCACTTTTTGAGCATTTGTTATGATGCGTAACCATGGCAACGAGCTGGTTTACAATCGGGAGCAGCCGATTAACATTGGAAAGGCTGAAATAATACCTCAACTGAAGCCACAAATCCTAAATGAGCTAAAACGCAAGAAGCGTGGGTGCAGAGCGGGAGCAAAACGGAGACAGGGAAAGAGGAAATTCAAACCATCTCTTCCATCGATCATAATGGGCAATGTGAGATCACTGGCCAACAAGATGGAGGAACTCCAAGCCCTTTCAAGGACTCAGCCAGAGTTTCGGCAGTTTCAGAACCGCTGGAGGAGAAAATGCAAAGAAGGATTCTCCAGAGAATCAAGAAAATGATGGACAACCCTGAGCGTTCTCTTCACAAGACTGTCCAACAAAAGAAGAGTGTCTTCAGTAAGAGGCTTCTTCAGTTTGGCTGCAACACTGACCGCTACTGGAGATCCTTCCTGCCAACAGCCATTGTAATATACAACAACTCTTTGATGACTTGATTATTATTATTATTCTGAGCTACTACAGCAATCAATGTCCCTCTGGGATTAATAAAGTAATTTTGATATGAATTGAAGAAATCCTCCAGCCTGCTGCTGTTTCCTCTGCTCCTCCACCTGAGCGCATACCCTCCAACCCTCCCGATCTTTCTTCTTATCCCTCTACACGTTTTTACTTTATAAAGCAACATATAAGCGTGTGGTATTTATATATTCCATACAAATCAGATCACCATTAAAACTTCGTCCCACATACGGTCAGCTCCCTTGGTCCGCTGGGCGACGCTCTTTTTGACGTATTTTACAAGCAAGAGCTGAATGGTGACTTTTTCTTTAGAGATTTTTGTCCAAAATGACTTCCTATCTCTGGCTCCTTCAAAGGCAGTTCGAAATCTGGGTGTTGTGATTGATGAACACCTGACCTTTAAAGATCATGTTGCCTCTGTTGCTCGTTCATGCCCATTTGAGCTGTATAACATACGAAAGATCAGACCATACCTAACACATTATGCCACCCAGCTCCTGGTGCAATCTGTCATCTCCCGCCTCCATTACTGCAACGCCCTTCTAACTGGTCTTCCAGGCTGTACTGTGAGACCTCTTCAAATGATCCAGAACGCAGCGGCGCGTCTGGTCTTCAATCAGCCAAAAAGAGCACACGTCACCCCTCTGTTCATTGAGCTCCACTGGCTACCGCTAGCAGCACGCATCAAATTCAAATTGCTAACACTAGCATACAAAGTCCGAGATGGTACGGCTCCCATCTACCTGAATCCTCTTGCAAAGGCTTACATCTCGGCCCGGCTGCTCCGGTCATCACAAGATCGTCGGCTAGCAGTGCCGACACCACGCTCAGGACAATCCAGACTCTTCTCATGCATCGTTCCACAAATGTGGAATGACCTTCCAAGCACTACCAGAACAGGAGCTTCCCTTTTAACTTTCAAGAAACTCCTGAAGACCCTGCTCTTCAGAGAGCATCTTCTTAACTAGCACCCTCCCTGCACCCGTCCCCCTCTCTACTGTCCACTCCTTGTTCCCTCCTCTCCATGATTGATGTCAAGTTGTTGTTGTTATTGTTGTTGTTAGCCTCAAGGGCTACATGCCGATTATCACTTGTAAGTCGCTTTGGACAAAAGCGTCTGCTAAATACATAAACATAAACAAATGAAGAACATTAATGAACATTTACCGTCCTGAATGTGGGTTTGCTTCCAGGCAGCAGCTGGTGAATCAGAATCAAACCTCAGTTTGTTCAGTTTAGTCAAATCTTCTAAAATAAATCCAGAACACACGGTTTGCTTTTTATTGCTTCATACAGTTTAAATACATTAAGCAGCAAGGTACATTCCAACTTATCCTGCATCAGTTACACAGAAACTAACAAATGCAGGTAATCTAACCTCGTCCTTGCTGCAAACAGCAAAGGAAATATCTACCAGCTGTTTTTAATGTCATATGAGGACGAACTGAAAAAGAAATCACAAAAATAAAAACTAAAAGTTCTGAACTTTTACACTAAAAAAGAAAACCATCTAGATTTACGTTGGATCAACTTAAACCTGCAAGTGACCTAAAGTGTGCATTTTTGAAAAGAGGTTTGTCTTTCGTGTTTTAGTTAGGAGGGAAATGCTTAAGAATAATGATAGATTTTTGTTTTAATCTATAAATCCAAACTGGCGGACTCTTTATTACACAAGTAAGGTGTCCACTTCTAATTTACAGAGCTGATATTTTAATTTTGACTTTTTAAATCCTAGACAATAACTGGGAGTAATCACGTCTAAATGCACATTTTCTGTATTCTGAAAAAAAAATTGACTTAAAGAGGTGGATGCAGTTCCTACGTCCACCTGCAGGTGTCACTAACCCAGATACAGCCACAACCTCTGCACAGGATTTCAGCAATTAGACAACCAGTTAATCAAAGTGGTGCAACTTTTTGCAGACTCTGGCAGCGTTTGAGAGTCCAACACAGAGGTCCCTTTCCGTTTGAAGGTTCAGTGGTTTGAAGGACTTTGTGACTGACCCTCGTGGTTGAGCGTGGCTCTCTCCATGCGCCTGTACCAGAATTTAACTTTGGTATTCTTCATCATGTCATCAAACGCCTCGAGGCCTTCCATCACTCTGAGGACTCCAAACACTGCCTGTGGACGTGTGACATCGGACTCTAAATCAAAACTCAATTTTCATGGATTTACTTTGTATTTCTAACATTGAAGTAGAAGCTAAACTGGTGGTGAAGACGGAGAGCGTTCCCTCACCAGGTCTGCCAGGTTGGGCTGATCTCCACCCATGAACTTTCTGCTCTTCCCAACTGCTGCCACCCAGTCGTTGACTGCCTTATACAGATCCTGCCTGACGTCGTCCTGCAGGTTGTGTCTGTTGAGTCGAGAAGAAGTTCAGCCCTTTAAGTCCCACTATTATCTTAGATGGAGTCAGGACAGTCAACTTACCGACTTTTCAATCGTTTTGAGATGATGAACATTGCTGCTGCTCCTACGTATTTAGCAAAGAAGCCTTCCACAGTACCGAACTTGCCTTCACGTACGATGTAGTCGAAGGAGGCCAAGGCCTCGCCGGTGGTCCGGTACACGTTTGGAGATATAAGGTGCACAAGCCAATCATCAGCCCATTGACGCCACTTCATCTCCTCTCTGGGACAAAAACTCATTTTTACAGACGTTAAGGTCTATTGCAGACTCTCCTGTTTATTGTCGTGCTATTTCATGCTAATTGTAAAGCACATTTAATTGCCCGTGTGTGAAATGTGCTATATAAATGAAGCTGCTTTGCCTATAGTACCAAAAGGTCTGTTCTGTCTCTGACCAGCTTTCTCATGTGAGTTAGTGAGTTGTGATGACTGTTGACAAATGTTTAGTCTCAGAAAAGCTGGTTAAACACAACGTAAGCTTAGACACACCCCTTAAATTGGCATATTCCAACCCAATTGCTGGGTTTCACTCACATGACTGCCATTGTGCGAAACTCAAATGAGGAACACAAAGTGTTTTGCTCCACAAAAACACAGCACAATGATGAATTTTTTTTTACTATGGATTTAAATGTCATGGCTCAGATGTGATATCAGCCAAAGCTACTGCTAACACCATCCAGAGCAACTGCTGACACCGGCCAGAGCTACTGCTAACACTAGCCAGAGCTACTTCTAACATTGACCAGAGCTACTTCTAACACTAGCCAGAGCTACTGCTAACACCATCCAGAGTTACTTCTAACACTAGCCAGAGCTACTTCTAACACCATCCAGAGTTTCTGCTGACACCAGAGTTACTGCTGACACTATCCAGAGTTGCTTCTAACACTAGCCGGAGCTACTGCTAACACCATCCAGAGTTACTGCTGACACCATCCAGAGTTACTTCTAACACTAGCCAGAGCTACTTCTAACAATAGCCAGAGCTACTGCTAACACCACCCAGAGTTACTTCTAACACTAGCCAGAGCTACTGCTAACACCATCCAGAGTTTCTGCTGACACCAGAGTTACTGCTGACACTATCCAGAGTTACTTCTAACACTAGCCGGAGCTACTGCTAACACCATCCAGAGTTACTGCTGACACCATCCAGAGTTACTTCTAACACTAGCCAGAGCTACTGCTAACACTAGCCAGAGTTACTGCTGACACCATCCAGAGTTACTGCTGACACCATCCAGAGTTACTGCTGACACTTGCCTGAGTTACTGCTGACACTTGCCAGTTACTGCTGACACTTGCCAGAGTTACTGCTGACACTTGCCAGAGTTACTGCTGACACCGGCCAGAGCTACTGCTAACACTAGCCAGAGCTACTGCTAACACTAGCCAAAGCTACTGCTAATGTCCTCATTGAATGAGAGGAAAACAACAAAGAAAGTCACATGTAATGTTCCAGGATGTACTGGGAATATCCAGATTTGAATGAAAGCTAGATGCATCCATAGCTTGCCTATGGAATAATCTGGATACTGTACATGGCTGTAGAGTTTTTAGCTTCAGGGAGCATCATAGTGCCATTGGTGTAAACTGGCCAATCAGCACACAGATAATTTAATATGTCTTGGCAGAGTGGGTGAGGCAACCAAGTCTTCATTATAGAGCAGGGGTATTCAATTCTGGTCCTGGAGGGCCGGTATCCAGCATGTTTTAGTGGTTTCTCTGGCCCAACACACTTGATTCAGCGGTTGAATCACCTGTGCAGCATTAATAAGACTGTTAATCACATGCTGATTGAAATAAGGTGTGTTGAAATGGAGTTAAAACTAAAACAGGCTGGATACCGGCCCTCCAGGCCTGGAACTGAATACCCCTGTTGTAGGGCTTTATTATGGGATTGTACTTGGTCATTAATCACGACTCCTGGGTCATTGTGCGTTTTTTCTGTTATAGAGTCTCACAGAACAGATTCCTGTTGTGAAAACAAAGTTTTTTCCAGATTTTCTAGTTTACTCACAATGAACTGTAAGTTAAATCATTGCACAAACACCATATTTCTGACTTATCGTTGACCAGAGCTAAACAGGAAGTTCAGATAAGAGCCTACTTACTTCTGCATCCCCTTCTCAGGGTAAAGTGCTCCGGTCTCAGCCTCGCTCAGCATCAACCAGTACTTGTTGTTGTACTCCATCACCTCCTTCCCTCTTTCGTTCAAAGACTTCATCTCTGGGTAGCAGCGGACAATGTCAGACATTTTTTTCTCCCTGAATCACACAAATTTCAGGTTTTTAAATTCAACCCTGCTGAGGTTTGGTCGTGTTGCACTGTTTATCATACCTGCAAACTTGTAGCTTTTTGGCGAAAATCACCATTTTTGAAACCAAATAAGGTGTTCAGTCGCTATTTCTAAGAATCCATTTTCAGAGAAAGGCAGCTTTGTTTTGTTCATGAACGTTTGTTGTGGTGGGTCGCAGAAATACAGACAGTATTCAACCCTGTTAAAACCTCATTTTAACAACAAGTATTTTTCCAGTCAATCAATCAAAATTTATTTATGAAGCGCTTTACAATATTAAAAACAACCAGACAGCAGTCGGTTTCCCACCCCTCCCACACAGATTCACATAACAGATCCCCTTTGTTTCTCCCTCCTCCCACCCTCAATCCCATCCCAAGCAGATGCAAACTCCCGCACACACACACACACACATGCACGCGCACACACGTAATAGAGAAAGGGCAGCTGGCTGAGTGCAGATGTAGTAGACACAAAGAAGACGAAAACGCCATCAAAGGAGCCAACCGCACCAGGATCACCAAGATTGGCAGCAATAGCCTTGGCAAGAGTAGACATGGGAAGCACCCCGGCCGCCACAGCCCACCGCTGCCCCCACAGAGGAAACACTAGTTTACTAATGAGACTAAGATAACAGTTAAGAAACAAATTAAAAATAAACAGCTGATAAATAAAAATCTAAATAAAACACAGTGATAAAAGATAACCAAGTAGAAAACATATAATTACATTTATAAAATATTGTACAACAAAGTATTAAGACTGGCTTAAACTAATAATTATTACAAGTTAAAATAAATATATAAGAAAATGTGTTATTTAATTAAAAAGAGTAAGTAATAAAACACTGATAAAATATATTTAAAAAAATGGTAAAAACAGGCTAAAATAGATCATTTTAACAAGTATTTTTCCAGTAAGAAATGGCCACCAGTACGCTACAGCCGGTCATTTATAAAGACATCCCAATTAAAGGACACAGTAGCACAAAACACGATGAGATAGTTTCATAATGAAGTAACTTTTCTGCAGCACTAAAGCGGAGTCAGGACAACTATTTGCTCTTAGAACTGTTCTATTAAAGAGCTGCTTTTCCCTGCAGCTCCAGCTCATTTTAAACATGAATCCAAACCGACTCCTCAGAGCACCTGCACTCACAACATCCTCTTACGGATGGTTGCAGTACGTGTGGAATACTTTTAGATGCTTTCATGTTTGGTGTTTTGTCTCATAATTCTTGGAACCCTGATCATTTTTTGATCATTTGATAATTTCTCACTGCTAGTGACGGTCCTCAGCTGTCAGGTGTGTTAAAGCAACAGACAGCTACAGCTTATAAGCGTGGCTCTCCCGTATTCCGGTTAGGACTGACAAAGCTCCTCGGATGAGAAGTGAAACGTCTTCCAAGAAACCTAAAACGTCCTGCTGCCTTCACCTGAACCCTCTGGAATCACCATGACCTGGCTGAATGAGAACCTTCACCAGCATATCTTCTCTGTCCAGCTTGACCTTCAGGTGTAGGTGGACTGCAGAGTCCTGACCTGAAGAGGTGGCTATCCTGTGTAGTGCCATGCATTTGTGTAATTGTTGTTTAGTTTCCCCGACGTAAACATCTGGACAGTCCTCACTACACTGGACTGCATAAACGACGCCACCGAGCTTCTGTTTGGGTGTTTTGTCTTTAGGATGGACCCGTTTCTGTCTGAGGGTGTTGTTGGGTTCGGAGATTTCTGTCAGTTCATAATATATTTTCTATTTTTCTGAGGTGAGGGACTGTCTAAACCTCGTGGTAGAAAATTGTTTGCATTTTGCAAAAAAAAAAATCACATTGGTGATGTTTTAATCATTATTCCTGCAGAACACTGCAGCAATAAAAAGTATGAGAATGTCAGAGGTCACTGCAAAACCCACTGATGCAAATCTGCAGCATGCAGACTCACTTGTTGGTCATAAACGTTCTGATGGAGCTGATGATGACTGATGAGTCGTTGAGTTGCTGCAGATAAGGAGGACACAACGGACAATTTAAGCACCTTCCACATTTTAATGACTAGAAAATCAGTGTACTCCTTTTAGTGTGTGATCTTCTCACCAGCTCTCCGTCCACCATCAAGATGGGCACTTTTCTGTAAGACGACCATTTGATCTCCTGCCTCATCACCGGGTTCACCTCTACAATGTCATACTCCAGGCCGTAGTAGTCCAGAAAGGCCCGCACCTTGCTGCAGAACGGGCAGGTCTTGTACTGGTACAGAGTCAGCTTCAAACCGTCGCCAGACACCTGAAACGAGGCTCCATTATCCTGTCACATCAATTCATTTAGTTTTTTATATGTATATATATAGCACCAAATCTCAACAAGAGTCATTTCAAGTCACTTCACAAAGAAAATATTCCATTTGAACCTACTTATTATTGGTAAAACGTTTCCTATATAAGGATCCCAGCAGGTTGCATCGAGTCACTGACTAGTATCAGAGTGCCTCGCTGAGCAAGTATGCAGCGACAGTGGAGAGGAAAACTCTCTTAACAGGAAGAGACCTCCAGAGGATCCTGGATAAGCAGCCTCAATGCTAAAACTGTGAGGACTCTCAACTTCCACTCATTCTCGTGACTTTATAATTGCTAACCCTAACACCTCACCTCTAAAAACAAGTATCGGGGATTTTTCACTGTGAGGACCTGCTAAAATGTTCCCACATTATAGGTCAAGTCAAAATGTGTCCACACACACACACACACACTTGTTAACAACTGAATATGTTTTAAGGGGGACCGCTACTGCTCCAGGAAGGCCTCACACACAAATTTGACCCCGAACCGGATCCCGAACTCACCTTTCTGTCCTCGTCAGCCAGGTGCTGCTGCACGGACAGCTTTACCGTCTGATATAAACCTAAACCTCCACCTAACAGAAAAGCGCAGCCCAGCGCACTGCCTGCTCCTGCCCGCACGGAGGTGAGCAGTTTGGACCGAAATCCCGGTTCGCCGGTACTGTACGCCCTTCTAGATCCGTGTGCGCCCACATTTCCCAGTAGGTAGGAGATGGTACCGGAACGAGTCTCCAGAAAACACCGGCCGACCTTACCGAGCCGTCGCACACAGGCGGCCGCCATGTTTGCTTTACGTAAAGTTCCACAATGCATTGCGAAGGTGGTCTTAGGGCTGTACTGCCCTGAGTTCAGTCTTACAGGATGTTTCCATCAGACAAAGGCCTAAACGCAACCTGTGACAGTTTAAAGAACAAGTCACACATAAATATTTATTTTGCTGATAAACAGTATAAATGAGTGCATAATAGTGCTGTGGTCACGTGTAGTCATCATTTGGACACATTTTTGGCCTGAAACTGTCACTGTGGCATCGCTAAGCCAGTGGTTCACAAGTGTGTGTGTGTGTGTGTGTGTGTGTGTGTGTGTGTGTGTGTGTGTGTGTGTGTGTGTGTGTGTGTGTGTGTGTGTGTGACTAAAAAGTAATAATAAAATGGAGCATATCTTGTTGATTTTTTGTCTTAACCTGCACGACAGCGGCCAAACATTCTATGTGAGACAGGTGTTTCTGTTGTTCGTCAATCAAAACCCAATAAAGATCAAAGACATACTCTGAAAATGAACTCTGACCTCGTTCCACTTGCTTGGACGCAGTGCTGTCTAGAAGGCGATTAATATTATGCAGGTGAAAGTAGGTAGACCAAGTGATGGTATTGATGTGGGATTGAAAAAAAAGAATGCCAGAAAGACATGCAACGTTAAACGAATCTAAAATGAAAATTTAAAAGGCCGGTGCTAAATTAAAATAGATTATATTTACAACATTTTTACGAGAAGTACAAATCATTCCAAAGTACAGCATTAATCAAAAGATACAATTACACCAGCGTTTTCTTGGGTACATTTCTGCTTTTGTAATGGTTTGTAGGTAAAAATCTGTAAAATACATCAAATAAACACTTCTAACTGATCTGATGTCTGTTTAAAAGTCCAGTTTCGTTCCAGCCGTGATGCGTTCAAGAGCGTAGTTTTTCCCAAAGATTCCTCAGACCGCATCTTGTCTCGCTGAGTGGAGGTTCCTCGCCAACAGCAGCATCCACAAATGTGTCACAGTGGCTGGACCCCCACTTCACCCCTCGCCTCGGATTCCCTTCTCCCCAATAAGATGTCGAGCCACGGCGATGGTTTGTCGGGGAGAGCCGATGCCAGCGGACGTCTTACTCTCGGACTGTTTCGAGCGTGACTGGAAGGGAGCGGAGCGACAATGGACGAGGATACAAGGGGACAAATAAAATTCTGATTTTCTCTGCGTTTAGCGGGCTGACGCTAGCAGGCTAACTAGCCTTCGGTTCGGCGCTTGTTTTCACCTCTGGTCACCGACAGTGGAAGTTTTCTCCACCGAACAAACGCTGCAGAAAACCTTTTACACTGATGCTGAGACATGCTGGAGTCGCTTCTCTCGAGGATAAAAGCATCGTAGCGATTTAGCCTCCCACTGGCGACGCTAGTTAACCGTGAGCATCAGTAACCTTCATTTTTTTTCTTGTTTTTTTTCTCCTTGTTCTGCTGAACGATGCTGACAGAACCGGAGGCTTTCTAACGGGGAACCTGCTTGGACACTCACTCCATGAAGGTCATGATACTGGGAGAATGATAATGCTTGAAAAACAGGTAAGTAAGCAGCCATCGGGCTTATGTTTAAGTACACACCTGGGCTCATTTACATAAATCACAGGGGCATTACTGGAGCCCATCATGGGCATTAATGGGATCCATCAGGGGCGTTACTGGAGCCCATCGTGGGTGTTGCTGGGGACCATCAGGGACATTCCTAGGGACCATCAGGGGCGTTATCAGGGCCCATCAGAGGCGTTAATGGGATCCATCAGGGGCGTAACTAGGGCTCATCAAAGGCGTTACTGGGATCCATCGGGGCGTAACTAGGGCTCATCAAAGGCGTTACTGGGATCCATCACAGGCGTGACTGGGATCCATCAGGGGCGTTAATGGGATCCATCAGGGGCGTAACTAGGGCTCATCAAGGGCTCTATTGGGGCCCATCATGGGGGTTAATGGGATCCATCAGGGGCGTCACTAGGGCTCATCAAAGGCGTTACTGGGATCCATCGGGGCGTAACTAGGGCTCATCAAAGGCGTTACTGGGATCCATCACAGGCGTGACTGGGATCCATCAGGGGCGTTACTGGGATCCATCAGGGGTGTTAATGGGATCCATCAGGGGTGTTAATGGGATCCATTGGGGGTGTTAATGTGATCCATCAGGATCATTAATGGGATCAATCAGGGGCGTTAATGGGATCCATCAGGGGCGTTAATGGGATCTATCAGGGGCATTAATGGGATCCATCCGGGGCGATAATGGGATCCATCAGGGTCGTTAATGGGATCCATCAGGGTTGTTAATGGGATCCATCAGGGGCGTTAATGGGATCCATCAGAGGCGATAATGGGATCCATCAGGGTCGTTAATGGGATCCATCAGGGGTGTTAATGGCATCCATCAGGGGCGATAATGGGATCCATCAGGGGCGTTAATGGGATCTATCAGGGGTGATAATGGGATCCATCAGGGGCGATAATGGCATCCATCAGGGGCGATAATGGGATCCATCAGGGGCGTTAATGGGATCTATCAGGGGTGATAATCGGATCCATCAGGGGCGATAATGGGATCCATCAGGGTCGTTAATGGTATCTATCAGGGTCGTTAATGGGATCTATCAGGGGTGATAATGGGATCCATCAGGGGCGATAATGGGATCCATCAGGGTCGTTAATGGTGTCTATCAGGGTCGTTAATGGTATCTATCAGGGTCGTTAATGGGATCTATCAGGGGCGATAATGGGATCCATCAGGGTCGTTAATGGTATCTATCAGGGTCGTTAATGGGATCCATCAGGGGCGTTAATGGAATCTATCAGGGGTGTTAATGGGATCCATCGGGGCGATAATGGGATCCATCAGGGGCGTTAATGGGATCCATCAGGGGCGATAATGGGATCCATCAGGGGCGTTAATGGGATCCAGCAGGGGCGTTAATGGGATCCATCAGGGGCGATAATGGGGTCTATCAGGGGCGTTAATGGGATCCATCAGGGGAGTTAATGGGATCCATCAGGGGCGATAATGGGATCCATCAGGGGCGTTAATGGGATCCATCAGGGGCGATAATGGGATCCATCAGCGGCGTTAATGGGATCTATCAGGGGTGTTAATGGGATCTATCATGGGCGTTAATGGGATCTATCAGGGGCGTTAATGGTATCTATCAGGGGCGTTAATGGGATCCATCAGGGTCGTTAATGGGATCTATCAGGGGTGTTAATGGGATCTATCAGGGGCGTTAATGGGATCTATCAGGGGTGATAATGGGATCCATCAGGGGCGATAATGGGATCTATCAGGGGTGTTAATGGGATGTATCAGGGGCGTTAATGGGATCTATCAGGGGTGTTAATGGGATCTATCAGGGGTGTTAATGGGATCTATCAGGGGCGTTAATGAGATCCATCAGGGGCGATAATGGGATCTATCAGGGGTGTTAATGGGATATATCAGGGGCATTAATGGGATCCATCAGGGGCATTAATGGGATCCATCAGGGGCGTTAATGGGATCCATCAGGGGCGTTAATGGGATCTATCAGGGGTGATAATGGGATCTATCAGGGGCGTTAATGGGATCCATCAGGGGTGATAATGGGATCCATCAGGGGCGATAATGGGGCCCTGCACCTCAGCAGCAGCTTGAATTTGACTAAATTGCGTTTATTGTGGGTGAATTTGTGCCTCTCTCTGTTGTTTTTTAAATTAGCTAATAAGTAAAAAAAACATTATACAGTAAATAAATGCCCATTTCTGCTATTAAATGACACGTTCTGTTTTTGTAGCAATCATTTGTTTAGGACAAATCCAATTTTATTTGATCTACATTTCCCCATTGGCATATGCATTTCCCTAGCTCCTCATCCTCATCACACGTTTCG
Organism: Nothobranchius furzeri; assembly: GCF_043380555.1. Taxonomy (NCBI): domain Eukaryota; kingdom Metazoa; phylum Chordata; class Actinopteri; order Cyprinodontiformes; family Nothobranchiidae; genus Nothobranchius; species Nothobranchius furzeri. The sequence goes on along the minus strand of NC_091750.1, from coordinate 38,686,609 downwards.
GTTTTAAGAGTCTAAAACAGAAACGCTTTGGGAACTTATTGGATGAAATAGTATTTATTTTTCTGTTTTTGATGGCTTAAAATAGTCTGAGCAGCAGACTGGAAGCTCTTTAGAAAATGTCCTTCATCTTATAACCTCCTAAGCTGAGGAGCTGGAGGGGTGTGGATGACCTGAGGATGATGATGATGATGATGATGATGATCCTTTACTCAGGGACCAGACGCCAGAGCTGACAAGTCCTTCGAGCTTCAGACTCACCAGACTGGTGACACGTCTCGGAGAAGAGTCTTCTTTAATTGAGCTGCTAGTTTATCTGATCGACCAGCTGTTGCGAATATTGACAAATCCATTTCATGATGGTTTAAGCACTTTTGCCTTCTGGTGAGCATGAGTGTGATGCGTTTGTGTGTGTGTGTGTGTGGGGGGGGGGGGGGGGGGGGGGGGGCTCTGTGATATTTTGAGATGTACTCAGCCCACTGCATGCTGGGATTTCAGCCACCTGTGAATCCGACTCATGAAATTACCAGGAAAAAGAGCCGAGACAAACGTAAAAGTCCTCATGGTTAGCTGCTGATTTACAGTGTACTGATTTTAGGACTTCTGTGTCATTTGTTCACATTTGAATCTCCGATATTTTACATTTATTTTGCTCGATGTGAGGAAACAGATTCTGATTTAATGAATAACAAAGATCAGGAACCTTTTATTGCTCTTTTGTTCCATTTTCTCTTAACATAATCTGAATACTTCATTTCTTGTTTTTGCAGCTTACTAAACTTAAAACTACTTAAAATGTAGATTATGAATTAAAATTCCGTATCTGTAAAGCAAAAATGTACAGTACAGCATTTCTGGCAAATATGCAGTGAACTTGAGTCTGCAGTTACTAGATGATTTGGTCTCGTGCAAGCTTAAGAACTGCATGTGTGCCGACAGCTTTTATCACCTTTACAGGTACAGGTACTCTAAGTCACGCCCATATACTTCTGCGCCATGGATCCCCAACTCTAATCCCGGGTGACTTGTGCCTTGGATCACACACATCTTTGACTCTGCTGCCAAGGAAGTGCTTAGTTTTGACAGGCAGCAAAATATATTTTAGGTTTTGTGTGAGAAGATGTAGCAGACTACAAATGTTCTCCTCACCAAATTGGTGTCAATCAAATAAGACGTGCAGAGGAAAAATGGCCGAGTTTAGCGAGCTACCAATCCTTCTTCCAGGACAACACAAGGAGCACTAAATGTGGATAAAAGCACTCTAAACCCAAGCCCCCACAATAGGGGGGGAAAGATTGAGGCCAACGCGGAAGTGACAACAATTGCAGTTCCACCCTCATCCACTAGGGGCTGGTGTCCGAAGCGAGCAAATCCTCATTGACTCCCATGTTAAAAATACTAATTTCACAGCAGAAATAAACATGTTTACAGCCTGGTACCAAAACATGTTTTTGGTTTAAATGATCTAGTTTACACTCATGACAACTCTGTGGGGGGTGAATTTATTTCTCACTCTTCTGTTTAAGTGTATTAAAAGCCTAAAATTCGGTATAATTAATGAGCATCAGACCCACGTGACCACAGAGCTAGCTCCGTGGAAAGGCCTCAGTAGAGCCTCGGTCTGGCCTGGAAACTGCTCCGGGATTTTGAGTCTCTCAACTTAGACCATTAGTTGTAGCGTTTGTGCGTTCTTATTTGGATATTATTTGTGCAATTGTTGGACAAAATGACTTGCTGTGGCATTAATTGCACTAACAGAGCGTCCAAGGAGTCTCCACTTCATTTTTTTCGGTAAGTAAAATTATGTTTATGTATTTTAGGTCACTGCCGAGCTTAGATTTTAACATGTACTGTTTAACCATGAAATTTAAATGTAATAGGGTAAAACCCAGTGCATTTAACATAATGCTGCACGTTAGAAAATGGGTTGGAATATAACATGTTGGTGGAGCTGGATTCCGACTATCGGCTTGTGGAGCTCTCGGGAGACCGATGTTTTCCATCCGTTTCTCCTCGCAGCTCGGCGCATCTCTGTCTGATCGCGGCTTCTGTCTGCTGCACGGGCTGCAGGCTTGTGGAGCTCTGGGATGGAAACCTTTCCACCCGGTTCTCCCCAGCGGCAGCTCTGTGCATCTCAGATCACAGCGGCACTTGTCTGCTGTGCGGCTGCCGGCTTGTGGAGCTCTCGGAGACCTCTGTGTTCCACCCGGTTTTACCCAGCGGTCAGCCCGGCGTATCTCTGACTCAGAAGCTCTGGTGTTGTGCACAGTTAACTCCGGTTGTAGCTAGGTTGCTACCTCTGTTAGCTTAGCTCCCACCTCCACGTTAGCTTTGGGTTAGCTTCAGGTTAGCTTGTAGCTAGTTCGACCGGGTGTCGTCAGTTGATCCCAGCCTTACAGCCCCACCCTCAGCTCCACCTCTCTTCCTTTTTGTGGAATTGTCTGGGCTTGACGGAACCTGTGACACGGTCAAAATGGCGGAGGTGGCCACCTCCAATTTTTCTTCAAAAATGTGTTATTGGAGTCTATGGAAACCCATTGTCCAATATTTATATGTCGATGTCTGAATCTGGTCATGTGGTCAGCAGGAGCTACGCTGGAGGAGATGTCATGTGACACGTCTGATTTGCAGTTGTTTTAATTACATAAATTTACAAGCTGACGAATCTTAAATTATGTGACAGTCAGAGCGGATATGAAAATAGCTTTCATAGCCCCGTTCGGGGACCTTTGAGCCAACTGAGAGGGGAGGAGCCACGTGGCGTTTTCACATCTGGCCCAGTCCAGTTCAGTCCAGGGTTTGTTCACACAGCGTTCTAGGGCAAGTGGGAATCTCCGAGCATATGGGCAGGGCTAAAGACGCGCAGATAAGTCTGTGGTGTCGGCCGTGAGCGGTGTTGCTTTTTGGAGAGTCTGACGCTGATATTGCTTCCTGCTCTCTCTCTCTCTCACTGAGACTGCTGTGTGCTCGTAACAACATTCCTTCTTGGTGCCGCCACGGCTGGAGCAGCGTCTCTGCTGACAGAGGAGATGTTTGCCTCAGCATCCAGAGTGATGATGACTCATGCATGTAGGAAGCCCCTGCTGTGAGTCGTGGAGGATGGCTGCTTATACTGAGCCAGGATCCTCTGGAGGTTTCTTCCTGTTAAAAGGGAGTTTTCCTCTCCACTGTCGCTGCATGCTTGCTTAGTATGAGGATTGCTGTGAAGACTCTGACACTAGTCAGTGACTCGATGCAACCTGCTGGGTTCCTTATATGGGAAACTTGTTACTGGTTGACTCAATGAACCGACCTGTATTGCAATGTTTACTGTGTGAAGTTCCTTGAGACGACTCTGGCCCTGATTTGGCGCTTTATGTATGTTTTTGAATTGAATTGAACTGAATTGATTTGCTGGCTGATTCTACCCACCAATCGGAGGCTCCCCCTAGTGGTAGGTGTGAATTTCAGCTGGCCAATCAGTCGGCAGTGGGTGTGTTGGGTCAGTTCAGTCCGAAATGGACCGCTGGGATAGGAGTCTGAAAAAAATGGTTGGCTGAGCACGTAAAACACACCAGCGACCCAGATGTGAACGCAATAAACCCTATCAGGGCGGGTCCAGATGTGAAGGCTCCCATATCTGACTGGTGCTCTAGGGTATTAACTAACTGGTTTTAGTCATTTTTATCCTTCGTGCCTTAAATGGATCTCACGACTCACCTTTAGGGGTTTTACATCAGATGTGTTTAGATGTAAAATATCTGAGTAAACTTTTGATCATTTCAAATATAATCCTGATAAATTTGACAGAGAGAGTTACTCAGCTTGAGTTCTGCCTCCAGATGTTAGGTTTGGGTCCTCTCTGTCTGAATCTAGCCGTGGTGCGTGCACCCTAAAGGATTTTTTGAATCATGTTCCTTTGTAATAATTGGAAAAATGATTTAAGGACCTTTCCCCTCGGTGGGGAAAGCTTGGTGTCACAGCAGCCATGACGCTCACTACAGGAGCAAAAACAGAGGAAAAAAAAACAAGAATAATGAATAATACTAATGAGAAATGCGTCACTTTGTCCTGGTTGGGGTTTTGTGTTTGGGATCGTTTTTAATTAGGTTTAAAAATGATCTTTTTCAAACCGAGGCTTTATTTCTGCGCTGTAATCCACTTCCTGGATTCACACGAACGTTTCAAAATGATACTGAAGGAGGTGATTGTGGGAATGTGCTGAAAACAGGAAAAAAGCTGATCAGAGCTTTGATTTTTAAAGAGAACATCTCGTGCTGCTTCAATCATCCAGTAAACATGGTGGACGTGTGTCAGAGGTCAGCGTTGGTTTGGGATTCTCCACGTGCCGCTTCCCTCTGCTCCATATTCTTCTCCAGCTTCCATATAAATCCTGTTTCCTGTCGCTGCTTTTATGATGTTTGTGTTTTTCAAACATTTATAACTGGGTTTCAGCTTTTGAGGAGGTTTCAGATACAGTCTCTGCTTCTTGGGGCTCGAGTTCAACAAAGTAAATCTGATGGAAAGAGTCTGATTCATCGTCCTCCAGAGTTTTATTCTTCAGTTTTTTTTTATTTGCTTTCACATGAAACTTTATCATGTAGTAATTTACAATAAAACACCTGTAAGCAGCTCTAGAACTCGTGTGTAGGATTGGGGCCACAAAGAAGGGCCCGGCCCGCGGGCCGCCTGTTGAGTGCCGTTCTTTTAGTGATTTCTCTGCCTGTTAATCACCTGCCGGTTGAAGTCAGGTGTGTTGAAGCAGGGTTAAAACTAAATCGTGCTGGTACCGGCCCTCCAGGACCAGAATTTAACCTGTTATTCAAACATCCCATTATCCTAAAATTCACTGTAGTTTTTCCCTAAATAATTTTCTGTGCACGTTTTTAAAGGATTACATGCGTCTTACTAACTGGTTGAGCTGCTAGTTTATTTTTCTGTTTCCACATACTGAGTTACAAAATGCTTATGCTGAAGCCAGCTGCTTGAGTTAAAGCCGCTGTAGCGGCTCTGCAGACAAGCTAGGTTTTAAACGCAAACACGATCAGCTGCGTTGTCGGAGAAAACAAGATGATGTCATCTAGATAAAATACACCGTGTTAGCCACCAGGTTTCATCTTTCGCTCATTCTTCTGCTCGTATAGAACCGTAGCGCGCTTTGTGGCTCGGCCCTCTGAACAGTCAGTCAAATGTTACACGCTGCTTTGATTAGTCAGCTTAGAGGAGGTCACCTCCTCCACTTGCACCGTCTCCTCCACTTGCACCGTCTCCTCCCATCAGCACCACCTCCTCTCCCTGCACCACCTCCTCCAGCTGCACCTCCATCAGCACCACCTCCTCTCCCTGCACCACCTCCCTCAGCTGCACCATCTCCTCCACTTGCACCATCTCCTCCAGCTGCACCACCTTCTCCATCAGCACCACCTCCTCCACTTGCACCATCTCCTCCAGCTGCACCACCTTCTCCTCCTGCACAACCTCTTCCACTTGCACCATCTCCTCCATCAGCACCACCTCTTCTCCCTGCACCACCTCCCTCAGCTGCACCTCCATCAGCACCACCTCCCTCAGCTGCACCTCCATCAGCACCACCTCCCTCAGCTGCACCTCCATCAGCACCACCTCCTCCAGCTGCACCTCCATCAGCACCACCTCCTCTCCCTGCACCATCTCCCTCAGCTGCACCACCTCCTCCAGCTGCACCACCCCCTTCACCTGCACCACTTCCTCCACTTGCACCATCTCCTCCAGCTGCACCAACTTCTCCTCCTGCACAACCTCTTCCACCTGCACCACCTCCTCCATCAGCACCACCTCCTCTCCCTGCACCACCTCCTCCAGCTGCACCTCCATCAGCACCACCTCCTCCTCCTGCACCACCTCCTCCAGCTGCACCTCCATCAGCACCACCTCCTCCTCCTGCACCACCTCCTCCACCTGCACATCTCCTCCAGCTGCACCACCTCCTCCTGCACAACCTCTTCCACCTGCACCATCTCCTCCAGCTGCACCACCTCCTCCTCCTGCACCACCTTCTCCATTTGCGCCTCCTCCTCCAGCTGCACCACCTCCTCCTCCTGCACCACCTTCTCCATTTGCACCTCCTCCTCCAGCTGTCCTGTTTGTGTCTGAGCCTACAGGAAGCAGACCTGCAGCTTTAAATCTGGCTTCCTGCTCTAGTGTATCTGTAGAAGGAGGAGGGGGGTGATCTTATGTAGCCCTCGCTATGAGGAGCTGGCTTTACCTCCTTGTTTCCATGACAACCAGTCTCCTACAGTATTCAGCCACGGGACGGCCTCTGCATCTGAAAACGGTTCCCAGTGGTGATTGAGAGCGGCTTGTTCTTTTTCTTCAGCTGCTGCTCCTCTTCCTTGTCTCTGTGGAGCAGCTTCAGCCGCTGCCTTAACCGTTAAACCTCCACGCCAGACATCTGAAATCGGCCTGTTTAAATTCCTCCAGAGCTTCCGCTTGAACTGGCTTCAATAATTAAACCGACATCCAGATACGTGTGAGCAACACCACGAGTGAGCAGCAGGAGAGCACACCAGACCCTCAGACAACCACAGAGGCTGTTTTTCTCTCTGGGTAAACGCTGTGTGACCCACATCAGCTGAGTCTGACCGGCATCTCGGGCCGTCGGGTTCTGGCTGCAGACGTGATGAAGGAACGAACCCCAAACATCTGGGAGTCTAGCTCTGATGGATCAAACAGCCGCCCAGCGTGATCTACTGTCTGTCTGGGTTCCTAACTTCATCCCAGCTGCTGAGATTTCTGTTCTTAAGAGGTTTTCGTCTCCAGAACTTTCATGCTGCTGTTTTTGGATCTTCAGTGATTTCATGGCAGGAAAGCAGCAGAGCAGCTGGAGGATTGGCTACCGTTCCCCGTGGGTAGGATTAGGGTTGGTTTGTATCTGTATTTAGGTTTCTGCAGACCTTTGGCCTTCAGCAACACTTCAATGACGAACCTCTGCGGTTTTGTAAGTGGAGCCTAAACCATTAATTGTGTTTTCCTTCAGCCCACCCGCACCTGTTCTGAGGTCAAACGGGTAAGAGAGCCAGCGAATTGATTCATGGAGATGATTTAATTCCTCCCAGTGCTTGTTTCTGGTCTGTAGTGCGAGTCAAACCTCTGAACAGACCTTTGACCCCATAAGGGTTTGCTTAGAGGCCTTTTCTTTAAACAGTTTGTGTCAACGGTAAAAGGAAGAAGCCCCGGGAACCCGTCACCATCGGCTCCTGTCTGAAAACTACAACCCAGTGATCGCTGGGTGAGAATTTCCCCAGGACAATAATGAAAGTGGAGGCAGATGCATACATCACTCAGCCTGCTCCATCTTTAATGGGCTCACACGGGCAGGCTGCCACGACCGGACCGGACCCGAAGAGAACCGGTCCCTCTCTCCTGATTAAATTTATGCAGCAGAAAGATTCAGACATGAACTCGGAGAACCTCTTGGCGTTCCTGCATCTCATATGTTCTGCAGCTCTTCCTGCTGGACACACGCCTGCAGACGTCATGCGGGTCTGACCAGCTCAGCGTGAGCGCCACGGAGACGAGGGAACGCCGCGATGGAGGTGGAGGGACAGCTGAGTGTGTGAGCTGTTGGGGGATTTCTCCAGAAGAAAGAAAGACGGCAGCACCTGCTTACAGTTAACGTGGCGGAGGAGGCGGAGGGGAGGGACAGACGAGAGGAAAAGGAAGAGGGTGGGCAAGTGAGAGAGAGAGAGAGAGCGAGAGGGTGGGGTGGTGGAGGTGTTCCTCTCCTCCCTCTCTGGTGAGAAGCAGAGGGAGCGGAGAGGGGAGTCCCTTCCTCCTCCTCTCCCTTTTTTATGCCTTTTTTTTTACTTTGTTTTTCTCACCGTGTGTGTGTCGTTTCCACGCCGTGGAGCTGGAAGTGTTCAGCATGGAAGCCAAGCCTCTGTTCAGTCTGCACAGAGCGCTCGCTCAGCCTGTCAAGATGTGCATGTTTGATTTCCCTGTCAGCATCCTGGACGACCTGGTGAGCTCCGACGCCACAGAGGGGTGCGTGTGTGTGTGTGTGTGTGTGTGTGTGTGTGTGTGTGTGTGTGTGTGTGTGTGTGTGTGTGTGTGCGTGCGTGCGTGCGTGCGTGCGTGCGTGTGTGTGTGTGTGTGTGTGTGTGTGTGTGTGTGTGACAGCCTGCAGAGGCTGTGAAACGCTGGCATGTTGGATCATGTCTTTTAATTCCACTGAGTTCTGAATTGGTTTCCTCTTTGGTCTGAAGTCTTCGGGGCATCGCCGAGGTCTGTTTGGGTTTTAGAAACGTTGGATTAATGTTCCGCTGGGTTCGAGGCGGGAACCTGCAGCTTTTGAGTCAAACATGTTTTTGTCCACGAGCGTGTTTTAGGGACGGTGGTGGCAGAGGCGTCGAGGGTCCGTCTCGTAACCAGAGGGTTGTGGGGCTGATTCCCGCTCAGTCTGTTGCAGTTGTTGTGTCCTTGGGCAAGAGACTAAATCCCATGTTGCCTTTTGGTGGTGGTTGGGAAAAACATATTTATCCGGAACTACCTGCTTCATGGACAGCTGTTTTGTTCTGAGTCATAAATATTTTCTTGAATTCTGATGAATTTGGAATATTTTGCTTCGGCTGAACTTGTGAGCGGTTTAGTGCTCTCGAGGGTGAACGGGAGCAGCACTCGTACTGATGGCCTTGTGGGTTAGGGTCAGACGTTTTGTTGTTAAGGTGGTAAAATAGGTTTATCATTAAACCAGAAGAGGGTTGTGAACGAAAGTTGCTTCGGGTTAACCAGCTGTTCCAGACCCTTCCGATGGCGTTTGCACGTTTATGAAGGGAGAACTTTTCGAACTAGCTGCAGACGTTCGCTCTACTTGATTTTTCAACCACTTTCTTCCCCGTTGCACCTGTCCCTGCCCGCCTCTTTCTTCCTCTCTGGATCTAACTGCCCACTTTGCCCGACTTGCTGAACACGTTTCTGTTAAAAGCGTCAGAAGGTGATTGGTTGTGGTGTGTTGACAGCTACAGGAGACCGACTAAGCGTGCACTTTTTTCACTGACGTTGTCCTTAAAAGCATGAAGTGGTGTGAAGCTTCGAGTGTTCTTTGGGCTTAGGTGAGGGAACGAGTCCATTTTCATTCGGCTCATTTCTGTTGATGTGAACTCAGTAAAACTCTGATTTGTTTGCATAAAGATCATAACCTAGGAATGTTTGATATTAATGTGTTTTATACTCAAAACATTCTTCCATAAAATCAAGAACAAAAAAAAACGTTTTGTTTTGGTGAGATGAAAATATGTAGGTCTTTTACCCTGAAATGGGCCAGACGATGGAGATGGAGAGCTTATCTGCTAACCTGCCCACGCCGGTCCTTGTTAGGGTTAACCTTCCCACCGTCACCAGTGGTGGCGCTCATGCTCAGGTTTAGCTGAAGATTTAATGAAAGTAAATTAAATCAGTCTTAAATCTGACCCGTTGCTTTTTTGGACCGTCAGAACCTTTTTGTGAGCTGGTGATTTCTAAATAAACAGACTTTTTCCCTTAGTCAGTGAATGCAGCTTTACAGGTCTGGTTCCCATAGAAACCATGTAATACTTCTGGGGCGACGGTGGCACAGGAGTTAAGTGCTCGGCCCGTAATCGGAAGGTTGCAGGTTCGAGCCCCGCTCAGTCTGTCGCTGTCGTTGTGTCCTTGGGCAAGACACTTAACCCACGTTGCCTGCTGGTGGTGGTCGGAGGGACCGGTGGCGCCAGTGCTCGGCAGCCTCGCCTCTGTCAGTGCGCCCCAGGGCAGCTGTGGCTACATCGTAGCTCATCCCCATCAGCGTGTGAATGTGGGTGTGAAAGGGTGAATGACTGATTGTGTTGTAAAGCGCCTTGGGGGGTCCCAGGACTCTAGAAGGCGCTATATCAAATACAGGCCATATACTTGTTCTTTCTGAAGTACCATCCGTCGTTCTGAGTTTCACACGCACGCTGAACGGGAAAATGTTCTCCGTCCCGTCTTCTTCTTCAACCGCAGAAAGGAAACAGACAAGAAAACGGTCAGGTCAGAAAAAAGCTGGGAAAATTAGTATTTGTGGCCCCGCCCACCTCGGCTTAGGCCCACCCATGGGAGGGCTGAACGATTTAAGCACGCAAAAAAGCGATTTTAGTTTGATGCACGATTTTCTTCCAGCCAGATCGGAATCAGAAGGTTTTATGGCCATTTGTGCGAGAATCACAACATTAGGAAATGACTGCGGTGCAAGAAAAAAATTAGAATAAAGACATAAGCCCAATGAAATGATAATAATATAGGGAGGCAATAATAAGAGAAGCAGCTACTTTATACGAGTCAGTGTAGATAATCAAGCTTCTGCACAACATTGACAATCTTCAGTAATATTTCCAAACATCGAACCATTTAACTTTGAATTACCGTAACTCTGCAACAGTTGAAGAAAGAAGAAGAAAATATAATTTTTATAGTTTGTGCCATCGGAGAAAATCAGAGAAGTTGCACCTTCAAGTCAACTTAGTGTTATTACGGTGAATCCCGTTCCACCGTTGCAGGAAGCCAGAGAATAGACGGGAACAGCATTAGCATCAGCTAGAGCAGAACCATGAAAGAACACCAACCAGGTGTGCAGCTCTTAACTGAACCTGGACTGTGAACTGAAGGTAAAATCTTCTACTTTTGGTTGTGCTGCTTTTTCTCAGATTCAGATTGAATTGAACCTCGTTGTGAATGTAGCTGACAAACAGTAGAGCTTTAGTTTAGCTGATCCATTGCAGCCGTGCTTGTTTACTATGATTTCTTTAGGATTTAAATGTCTTTAAACCAGTTATTATGACACAAATGTCACCTTTAGCCCGGTCCCACCCTGCTGAGGCTCTACATGAAGCCGTTTGGACCCAACTCTGAAAACCTCCTGGGATTTTTGTTCAATACATTGTTTTCCTTGGGAAAAACATCTGAGCCTGTTCCTGTTGAGTTCATATTAATTATCTGGTGGTAACTTGTGAGTTAGTTTAATCAAAGATTTAAAATATGTGCTTCATCACTAATTTATACCAAGTTCTTAGTGATGTTGCTGCGTCGTTTTATCAAAAACCTGCCGACCTGTTTTTTCTTCTTTTCAAGTGGTCAGAAACAAGAGTGTGTAGGGATTGGATTAGCCGTTGTTGACGTCCAGTGGCGATAAAAAGTCAAACAGCAGTCGGATCATTTCAGCTGCAGACAGATCAGACTGTCGGCTGACTGGAGGAAAGGGGTGGATGTCTGCTGACCTGTTGATAATGTTCCCAGAGCATCTGAATGATCTATGCTAACTCTAATCCTCCGGGCTGGCCCTACTCAATGGGATCATTTAGGGCATTTCCACATGTTGAGCTAGCCGACTCGTCAAAACGACCAAAAGTAGCAAGTAAAGGCTAATTAGTGGGGGGGGGGGGGGGGGGTGTCTGTATAGTTCTACGGTTTTGCAACAAGACAGTATAAATATTTGCTTCCCAAAGTACATCTTAAAGGGATGTTATTCTGATGGGATGTCGTATATCTATGCTAACCAGTCTTTCCATTGTAGAGCTAATTATATTTAACCCTATTGCACTGAGCATGCTCGTGATAAAATAGTTTCCCTCTTGATAATAAAGTTTTGTCTTGTCTTTATTAATCGGGTTGTATTTGGCCGTTTATCGGGGCTCCTGGGTCATTGTGAGCCCCAACAAAATAAAAAAACGTTCTAGGACACCTTTAAAAGAAAAAAGGCTTGATCAAAGAGCTAAGGGATTTGGCAAAAGCTCTAAAAGCAGAGGAAGTATATAAGCAGATGACATCCTGTGGTTTCAGAAGTTGGCACCAAACAAAAGCTGCAGGGCGTTTACAGGAGGGAGCAGGTGGGTGTGGGGGCGGTGTAGGGAGGCAGGAACACCCCGGAGACGTCGTCTGGACGGAGACGGCTGGAAGAAGGTTGTAGGAAGGAGAACACATGCATCAGCGCTGCTTTTTATCAAACACTGTTGTTTCTGTTTATTTTTTCTCTAAGTGTTTTTCTCCTCAGAAGAAGCTACAATGATGTTCTGCTGAGCTGTGGTGGCCTCATGGAGAGGACCATCGGCTAGCACGCTGCTGCTAACCACTTAAACATTCTCCCTCTCCGGATAATAACTTTTTACTCTGACATTGGATGTGCTACTACTAGTTTACCCATTTAACTATAGATTCACTAGGATAAATACAATACAGTTGTGTGTTTGTATGCGTGTGTGTGTGTGTGTGTGTGTGTGTGTGTGTGCGTGCATGTGTGCGTGGGTGTGTGTGTGTGAGTGTGTTTTCGTGTGTGTGCGCGTGTATGTGTGTGCATGTGTGTGTGTGTTCGTGTGTGCGCGCGCGTGTGTGTGTGTGTATGTGTGCGCGCGCGCGTGTGTGTGTGTGTGTGTTTGCGCGCGCGCGTGTGTGTGTGTGTGTGTGTGTGTAACTTAAAGTTCTGACACAAGCCTCAGCCTTTTGTTGTTTTGTCTTCACATGTGGAGTTAGGAGGCTCTCCCGACCCTTCATGCTGAGAGTATTGAGTTGTTGTGGATATTTGTAAGTTTCTAGACTTCTTTACCAGGATTAGTACTTCCCTCTAAAACCTGCACATGTTCTGCCCTGAAGGTTACAGTACCGCGGCTGAAAAGTGCTAATTGTTTTGTTTTATTCACGTGTTAGAATAAACATTTAGTCCTGAATGAAACGTGTCACATAAAAAACATGAATCAGAGCTAATATTTATATTGCAATAGCTAAGTTTGTGTGCTTCGATGGTTCTGTGTCCAACTTTTTATAACTGGGCCATCCATTTTCATCCGCTTATCCGGAGTCGGGCCGTGGGGGCAGTAGCCTAAGTCGAGAGGCCCATACTTCCCTCTCCCCAGCCACTTGGGCCAGCTCCTCCGGGGGAATCCCAAGGCGTTCCCTGGCCAGGTGAGAGACGTAGTCCCTCCAGCGTGTCCTGGGTCTACCTTTAGGTCTCCTCCCGGTTGCACGTGCCCAGAAAACCTCACCAGGGAGGCATCCAGGTGGCATCCTGACCAGATGCCTGAGCCACCTCAACTGGCTCCTCTCGATGTGGAGGAGCAGCGGGTCTACTCCGAGCCCCTTCCGGATGACTGAGCTTCTCACCCTATCTCTAAGGGAGAGCCCAGCCACTCTTGGGAGAAAACTCATTTTTATAACTGATTTTCTAAAGAAAATATTGACATGAACATTTTAACATGCTAGGCTAATTGCTATTTTATTGCCATGGTAACACCCAGGGTGACTTTTGCCCACCTTTTCCTTTTCTGACATTTAAATCCATTCTTCCTCATTCTGTTGCTCTTCCAGGTTACTCTGACTAAGCCATTTACTCTTCAGGTTATGCTGCAGAGCAGGTAAACTGGACCATCCACTCGTGGTATTCTGTTGTCATTTCCTGTGGCAGTCTAATAAGGAAGTCCTCTTGTTGTGTTTAGCTTTCATTTTCTCTCAGGGTTGCTACGGCGTGTTTCAGCCTCATGCCACTCTTGTTGTTAGGAGTCCAACATTCCAGCTGAAAGGTTTCACTTCACCCTTGACGGAACACACGGACTAGCCGAACTTCCCCAAAACTGATTTCTGTTTTCCGAGAACAGGTTAATTTTTGTCTAGTGTTGTTCTTTGCGTTGTTGACACAGCTGGTAAAGTCAACACATGCGAGGGTCCGGCCAATCTGCGACGAGGGGAGTGGGGCCCCCGGGGGTCCGTTGATGGGGTTTTGCTCCGGGATCATCTGGAACGGAGGGTTTCTGGACCGGTTCTGAGCAGAGTCGTTATGTGGTGCTGGGGCCGGCGGACCTGCAGGCTGCTGGTCAGGTCGGATTTCTGCTGCTGGGACGGAGAGGATTTTTACCACGCAGTCCGGAGAAGAGACACACAGGTTGGATTGTTTGTCTTTGGTTGTCAGACAGCAGCTGATTTTTCCCCCACTTAGATTAGCTTTAAACACGTTTGTCTGAGGATATTCTGATAAAAACCATCAACTTTTTTATTCTCTTTCCTGTGCAATACGTAGCCCTGAACTGGCATAACAATAAATATAATAGTTCTTCATCTTTAGTATTATTTTTAACAAGTTTTTAAGCTTTTTATGTTTATTTTCAACTGTGGCTTTGGGTAAAAGCTCTTAACTTGAACTTTCCAGACCTGATGGCACTAATATCGTATGAATGTTGTTGGGTTTATTTCATTAAAATAAGATTCTCTGCTCATTTTTAGTAACAGACACAATATCAGCATTCAGTCACTTCCTGTTCAAAAGTATTTTCAGGTGTTTCAGGAAGGGTTTGGGTTGGGGTTAACCTCAAATCCCAGTCAGCACCTAGCCACGATTCTGAAAGGGATCGGTCTGAAAAAGATTCTGCTTTTGTGATTTTTTTACCTTCGACTGAAGGAAATTATTGAGAAGCTACTCCACCGTGCCCGGGTGAAGGACAGAGCGGGATGTGCAGAAGTCCTGCTGCTGATTGTAGAGCTGGACAATTCATAAGATTCACGATGCAGCAGGAGCTTTGTGGAGAGGGCTTCCATGGTCCAGCTCCTGACTGCTAGCCTCACATCACCATCATGTTTACTGTTGTTTGTGGGGTTCATCAAGGCTCCATCCTTGGTACACCTCTCTTCACTGAACATGATGGTGGCAGAGTGCCTTCTCTGTTACAGGAGGGTTGCAGGTTCGCACCCCACCCTGTCTGTAGATGATGTCTTTTTGAGCAAGGCAGTCCATCCCTGCTGTTAGTGGTTGTAGGACAGCCTCGCTTCTGTCTGTTAGCCCTGAGGCTGCTGTAGCTCAGTGAGTGTGAATGGGTGAATGACTGGCGTGTTGTGAAGCACCTTTGGGGGTTCTAGGATTCTAGAGGGCAATTTGTACACACAGACCACTTACCATGATTTCAGGGGGATCTTTTTTTATTGTTTTGCTGATATTCTTCAGATCTGTATGACAGTCAGGCATTTATTCAGACGTTTCTGAGTAGTAGAGGGAGGTGGAGTGTACAGTCGGTAAAGACGGCTCTCCCTTGCCCTGCCTCCAACATGCCTCCATCTAAAAAGGCTAGGCTATCCAGAGTTATCTCTGTAGTTATGCTGCTATAGGCTTAGACTGCTGGAGGACACACTGACCACTTTCCACACTCGACTACTTTCTTCCACAATCTGCTCTTTAACTGTATTATTTCCTGCTACTTCAGCTGCTAACATCATAACTAAATCAAACATATCAGATGTGTTTATGATCTAAAACATGCAGGAAACCTGCTGGAAGCAGACTGCAGCACCAGCTATGTCAGCTAACCACGACTCTGGTCCTGATTTGGCGCTTTTTAGAAATAAACTGAATTGAATTTCTGAACAGTGTCAGGAAGCAAAGTATTTTTTGGGGACAATCAGAACTCCTTGGTGTTTAGGAGGAATCTCATTGCCCAAAATAAAGCCCTTCTTTCCATCGGGCAGTAATACAGTAACTCTAACCCTAAACATGGGCGACCGTGGCACAAGAGTTCAAGTGCCCGCCCTTTAACCGGAGGTTTGTGGGATCAGGCTCAGTCAGTCGCAGATGTTGTGTCCTTGGGCAAGACACTTCCCCTTCCTTACATTCTGATGTTGGTCAGAGGGGCTGGAGGTGCCCATGTACTGCAGCCTCGCTTCTGTCAGTGTCCACCAGGTCAGCTGTAGTTTCAATGTAGCTCATCACCACCGGCAGTTGAATGAGTGAATGACTAGTTGTGTTGTAAAGTGCCTTGGGGTGGTTGTAGAACCCAAGGAGGTGGCGTATAAAAACGGTCCGTGTACCATTTAATTACAGGCCATTTACCCATTCCTGGTCTCCTAAACTGGCTTCCTGTTCAGCACAGAGTTCGGTTTGAGCCTTTGTTTCTAGCCTGGGTTGACACCACCAGAGCTTACTGGACTCCTCCGTCACCACACCACCCAGAGCTTTGAGCTCTGCTACTTGTGGACATTTCCAGATCCAGACTCAGAACCGCAGAAAAACAGCATTTTCTGTTATGACCCGAATCTGTTGATGATCCCTCCTTTACAATAGATCTATTGTCACTTCGGTCAATGATATTATTATCTTCTTTATTACATTAGAGTTAATTTATGTTGCTTTTGCCTTACTCACTGGTGTGTTTTGGACATTTTGCAGTGCTTTGGCCAACAAATGTACTGTAGACACAAGCATGATTGTGTCAGAGGTTGTGGAGCAGCACGTTTACAAAGGGTCATGAATCACCTTCTGAAGTCAGATGGTGAAGTCTGGATTTGATGGATGCTAGGAAACCACTGATTGTGTCGGCTAAAGTTCAGTAGAGGAGAGATGAAGAGATGAAGGTTTGGGGCAGATTTTCAGGGTGTGGGCGTGGCCTCATCAGCTGACACTTAGTGGGGAGCACAGCACATCATTTAAATGAACCTTGCCACTGAGGTTCATAAGGATTATGTCATTGAGAGGGGCTTTAAATATGTTTTTAGTCTGCATAAGTCATTAATAAATCTGACTGGATTTATTTTTGTGCAGCTGGAGTTGGTCTATAGGCCCTCCAGGCATGGTGCCTTGCTTAAAGGCTCTCCTGCAGGAGAAAAACTGCAGACCAGAATGCCTTTGGAACAGCCTCTCGTTACCAGTTTGGATGCTGATGTAGAGTTTGGACGTTTTGCATCCCAGTTTCAGCTGTTTCTTTGTGTTTGTGTGGGAGAGCTGGAGATGAATGCAGGCCGATAGCGTCGCCCTCCTGTGGGAGCAGTAAAACAAGTGGGAGCACCAGCCGGAGCCTCGGCAGCATGACAACATGTTCTGGGATTGATTTCTATCGGATGGAAGAATCAACAACATGGCCGCTCCTCAGCGTGCTCTGAATGTTTAGGGATCCGGGACGGATATTAGCATCACACTTCTGCTCATAGCTGCCGGGTTTGGAAGTAAAAAAAAAATCTCTTTCATACCAAAGTTGTTACAGTGCTCAGGAATTTGCAGGAGTGCTGTTTAGGAATTTCTCAAGGATTCCAGCGCGTCTTTAGCAGATCAAACAGGAAGTTTTATTTTTTTCAAATGCACTAAATGTAATCTAATGGTAGCTAAAAGTAAGATCATCAGAACGATAACTGAATCTGAACAGCTTCTTTTGATGTGGTGCAGCTCAGTGATGAGAAAGTCTCTCTCTCTCTCTCTCTCTCTCTCTCTCTCTCTCTCTCTCTCTCTCAGCACAAAATATCAGTTTAGATGATGACGTGATCATCCTAAAGCACATTTCTTTCTAAATGACCACCATCAGTAATCCGCTGTTTTGTTCAGATCAAACAGCTCAGCTGATTTGGTCGTGATGGGTACAGCGCAGCAGTAGTTCTGTCTTATTCTGGAAAAAGAGCAGTTCCTGACACTGGCCAGCAGGGAGCGCGGCTGGGCGTTAAATCCTCTAAATCTCTGTGATCCAAAACCAATAATCTCCTTTGCATCTGCTGTGTCTCAGAAGCGGCCTGTAGCAGCTAATGATAGATTATTTGGTTTCATATGAGTTACTTTTGGAATTATTCCGTTTAGTTTAACACGTGGTTTGGTTTATTTATACTAAAACGGAGATAATTTTGTGGGGGTGTGGAAAAAGTAAAACACTGCTCCCCTTGGAGTAAACAGAGAGATGAAGAGCCATGGCTCAGATTCTCTGTTGAGACGTTTTTAATGTTTACTGTTGAGCTGCGCTTGTTTGTGTATAAGTTCGTGATTTCAGGAGAAAAGCAGAGCCCCCACTGTAGCTGATTGTTGTCTTTCCCCACACTGTCCTGCTGCCATAGCGAGCAGAAACAACACAAGGCCTTCGTTCCCCAATGCGTGACGTCAGAGCGGAGGAGTTAACGCTGCCTTCAGGAACGTCTGGGGTTCCTCCCTTTCAAAGTATTACAGGAGCTGTTAACGTTATCTTTTGAGTTGTTTCTAATGACACAGATAAATACTTTAAATAAATAGGATTGCTACACTAAGTCAAATACAGATATATTAAAAGAACAACAAAAACGGAAAGTTTCGGCCTAAATTAAAATCAATCGGGTTTTCGACAGTCACTAATCGGCTCAGCTGGAGAAATAAAGGTTTTCCGATGCAATTGAAAGCATCAATAAGTTGGGGGCGTGGCTTAGAACCCCCTCAGTGTGAGTCAGGAGGATTCTGAACGCCTCACGCCGCAGCGGTGATCTAACAGAGCTGATTTTACGGTCGAACCGACCCGAACCGGGCCGCTGCTTTGGCAGCAGCGGCACTTTAGGTTTAAAAACGCCAAGAAAATCTCTCTAAAATGCCGCTGTGACCAAACGCCCGGCATCCATGGTCTTTTTCCCGGGTATGCACGCCGAGGCGCGCGGCCTCAAACCGGGACAGCTGCTCGAAATGTTTGACTCGTCATGGAAGGTGCGGGACATTTGGGACGGGGTGAAGCTGGAGGTGGTCGAGGACCCCAGTCCAGTGGTCCTGCACAGCTTCACCCACCTGGACCCGGACATGCCGCTTCTCGAGGTGAGGATGAGGAGGGTGGAGGTGATGGGGACCCGTTAGCTGATGCTGTTTGTTGTGGCTGGGAGTAAGATGGGTCCGGGGTTCCTGTCTGATTCATCCGGATACAATAGTAAACTATTAATCACAAAGCCTTTGTACCGCAAAGCAAGCAATAACTACATTTATGTTTTCTTTCCTTTTGTTTGTGTGTGTGTGTGTGTGTGTGTGTGTGTGTTTGTTCGTGTGTGTGTGTGTGTGTGTGTGCGCCTAATATTAATGTCGATGGTGTGTACCCTGCGCTGACAGAATGGTTTGTTCTGATCCAGAACTTTATCTCTGCTCATCCTCGTTAACCTCATGGTGTTTAATCAGTTTACTGTTGTTGCGTGACTGTGTGTGTGACCCCCCCCCCCCCCACACACACACACACACACACACACGCACGCACGCGCACCTGTTTATGAGTCTGACCCCATCATGGTGATGTAAGTCACAGCATCTCTGCTGGGTTGCACTTTTTATGTCAGCTTTGTGTGTGTGTGTGTGTGTGTGTGTGTGTGTGTGTGTGTGTGTGTGTGTGTGTGTGACCTATGTGGCTCTATATGAATGCAGGACATTTACCATATAAAACCATATAAAATCGATCCAGCAACAGAGTGAAATAAACCAATCTGCCAGTTTTTCTTTAATTCTTCTGATGATGATTTGATCTCTAAAGGCCACGTTGTTTTGTACGTTGTTTTGTACGTTCTTCGCTCTGCATGTAGATATTAAGCTCAACCTCATATTTCTGATTGGGGAAAGCAGTTGTAATCCTTCCGTGCTTTGATGGTTTACTACTTCCAGTAAAAGTAAATCTCAGATTACGCAGCACATTTCTTAACCCATCAGAGAAAGAGGGAGGATAGGCTAATCTGGTCAGTGTGACGTAATCCACCATAACTCATTTTCCATTTGTTTTAGTGCATTAATTCAACTTAGCTTCATCTGTCAGACCTGGTCTGATCTCACCTACAACTCTACAAACTCATAGCTGTTTGCAGATTGTATGTTCATAATTTAAAAAAGCATTGTATACTTTAAGTATATTTGAGTAACCCCTAAATCAACTTTATTTTTCTGATCATCTGTATAATTATTATTTAAAAATGTAAAATTCTGTCTAAACTGTCATCGTTGCTCCTCTTCAGGCTAAAACTACATTGATTTTGAGTCAGTCATTGGCGCTTTACAACACAATCAGTCATTCACCCATTCACACACACATTCACACACTGATGGTGATGAGCTACGATGTAGCCACAGCTGCCCTGGGGCGCACTGACAGAGGCGAGGCTGCTGAGCACTGGCACCACCGGTCCCTCCGACCACCACCAGCAGGCAACGTGGGTTAAGTGTCTTGCCCAAGGACACAACGACAGCAACAGACTGAGCGGGGCTCAAACCTGCAACCTTCCGATTACGGGGCGAGCGCTTAACTCCTGTGCCACCATCGCCTGATTGTATAATAATAATTAGTCTAGTCTCGGCCACGCCTCTAGCAGGCTTGACCACTCGAGCTGATATTAAACAATACGGCTCAGAGCCGCTCGCCTCCTAAAAAGACGTCTTCCTTCCTTTCTTCTAGTGTAGGAGGTGGAGGGAAAATCCTCCGGCCTGCTGCAGTTCCTTTGTTCGTTCATCCTACTGAGATGTGTGTGTGCACGTACGCACTTGTTAAAGGCTTGTTTGACTGACAAACTCTGATAGCGCATGTGGGGGTGCCGTCAGTCACTGCCTCCTTCGGTCCACCGGGCGAAGCCACTTTTAGGCACATCTGAAGTTTGGGTGAAGTAAGACTCCATCCAGGGGTAACCAACCCTTCAAAGACCAAGTTCACTTGTTTTTTCAACACATCTGCAGTGGTCTCTAGTATAAATCACACCTTGTGAGCTCTGGTGCTCTTGTTTCAGGAAATAGAAGCGAGCCAGATCAGACTTGAGCAGCAGACGATGGATTTGGAGTCTTATATCCTGATATTTGGACACCCCGCCTCTGATTGGATGCTCGGTGCCGACGTGGTTCTTATTTGAAAGTTGTCGGGTTTTTGGAAGCAAAGCGACGGTGAAACCAGAGACGAGTGTTGATGTTGTCCCTCCTCATCTTTATCTGCATCCTCCACGCTGACGCTGACTCAGCAGAGCTGCTCCCACGGCAGCTTAATAACAGCCTACGGTTCCGGGCTTCCCAGAATCTCCTCCAGCACAATCTAAAACAACGATTCATTCCAGAACCGGAACAGAACACTGCGCAGGACTCCGGTGACCCGCATGTCCTGTGATGTGTTTGACCCAAATCTGCATTTATTATTATTATTATTATTATTATTATTATTATTATTATGAACACAAGAAAGCAAACCCAAACTGCTGCTGTGATGTAAAAGCAGGATGAGCTGAGGGCTGTTCTTCATGAGCTCCTAATGACTAAAACACAGTTTGGCGAAGCGGGACGGATCGGGTTGGATCACTCGCTGTGGAAGACCTGACGCCTGGAAAAACACTTCATACTGTTTCCTTAAGCCTCCTGTCTGTCTGTAGGGGGGGGGGGGGGGGGCATGGCAGCAGGTTTGTTTGTAGGGAATCAGATGTTGTTTTCCTGCAGAAATCTGAAGACTTTTAATCCAGCTGAAGCTGCCTGGACGTCCTCTCTTCTGGAACTGCACCAGGACAACCAGTGAAACCAGCTCAGATGTTACTGGTAGATTTGTCCTCAGTGGAAGGACAGACATGTGGACACAGCTGGGGGAAAGCTGCTGAAGGTTCTTAAATGTCACAAATTCTTCATGTTGGCTGGGAAATGATGCAGCTACTGGTGGCGTGTAAGTGGGCAGCGAGTGCTAACTCGGGCTATTTAATTAGCATTTGGGCTCATTTCAGGGATGCGTTTTTACTTCTAGTTGTGATGAAACACCTTTGATTAGAGGAGGTTTACAGAAAACCATGGGTAAGGTTTTGTGGGTGGTTCCCTCTTCCAGATGACCTCAGAGGCCTTGGACGCTCATTGTTGGCGAGGGCTGTGGCTGTAATGGACACTACTGTTGGCTTTGTTTAGCTGTTTACTGTTTGGGATGGAGGGTTAGGGTAGGGATTCAGCGGAGATCTGCAGATGTCCCAGTGTGCACCTGGTTCTCCTCTAACCATCAGGTGGAGGGTCGCTGTTTAGTCAGACGAGAGGGTGCTCGCTGCAGAACCACAAAGGCGGAGCTGCACCAGAGTCAGCCCCGCCCATTCACGCAAACTCAGCCTAGCCCACTGGCTTCTTCCGTTTTGTTTTTCAACTTTATCGCAAACTAACCTGACCCACATGAATTACGGCTGTTACTGGTTTACAATTGTTGATGCTATGTTCTATGCTCCAATTAAACAAGATATATATAACTTGCTACATGACAAAGCCTGAATATATCCCGAAATGAAAAGGTTTCTTTTAGCGAATATCTGCCCACAGCCGCTCCAACAAAAGTGGCGTACAACAGCATTTAAGGCTATTGGATGGGTTCTGGTGGTCCAGTGGCAAGATCGTCTGACTTAAGTTTTGCCTTCCCCTCTGCTGATGCTGGTTCGACTCTCGGTGGGATCGGCAGCAATCTATTTAGCCAGCTGAAGCATTTAATTTGTTTATATTTTAGTTGTAATGTTTATTTTCTGCAAAATATTTATGTCTCTAAAAGTTCTTTGAATTTGGTCGTTCCTAAACAACATTTTAGTTGAAACTCTGCTCACAAATGGACTCACACTGGCTAAATAAACGAATAAATAAAAAAAACTAACGCATTAGTCATTATATTGTAAACGGTATACCAATAAATTGTTGTAAACATAGTACTGGCAGTGTAGCTAGAAAAGAAGAAAAAGGGTTTTAAACTACCTAACACTGCCGCTACCGGGAGGCGAACCTGTGCAAAACTGCATGTTAATCTGACTCCATAACCACTTCACCGATATATCTGATAAAGAGCTAGTGGCGTTACATGTAATTGTGCCATCCAGTGTGTCTTTGGAGATGGGATGTATGGTTTATTGGCGGTGTCTCAGTAGAAGTCATTTCAGAAATAATTTGTCAGAAAATTCACAGAATATCCAGATTTGAGAACCAAGACCAGACCCGCTTCGGGGGAGGAGACCAAATTGAAGCTGAGATGGGAGGACAATGTGTGAATGAGGCCAAAAATGGCTTTGGCGTGTTTCTTATGAGGAAATGACAATATAACACGGTACAAAGTTCCAAAAGTTAGATTTTTAATTATATGGAAACTTTACAAAAACTGTTCAATTAACTTCTCAACTCCGTCCTCAATATTAGCTATAACACCCTCTTTAGTTCCAGAATGCTATCTAGTCTTGACAACTGGAAGGAATTGGACTGACTCTGATGTAATGGGCGGGGCTGACTCTGGAATGGGCGGGGCTGACTGGTGTAGCTCCACCTTCTGGTGCAGCTCCGCCTTTGTGGCTCTGCAGCGAGCGCCACTTGAGTCAGACGCCTTTTCAAAAAACAAACAATGGTGCCACTTTAGTGCGAAGCTGAGGCAGCACCAGGGAGCCTGTGGTCATTCGTCAGGGGTCGGGCTGGTGGTGATGTCATGTGGTCGCATGTTTTTCACTAAATATTACACAATGGCAGGATAAAAGGGGGGTTAGCTTGGTGTAACTTGAGTTTATCCCAATGAAAGCCACGTTCCTTACATTTTTTTCACAAGCAAAATTTAAGCAGCTTAAAAAACAAACAAACAAAACAATAAAACTGGTGTTGTGTCTATGCCCATAAAGACGTCTTCCTTCCTTTCTTCAAGTGTAGGAGGTGGAGAGAAAGTCCTCAGGTCGATTTTACCAACCCGGATTTTTTCCACCTTGTTTCCAGTTTCTCTGTTTCAGAGGGTGAGGGGGTGATGTTTATGTTTATTTATTTATTTAGCAGACGCTTTTTATCCAAAGCGACTTACAATTTATAACCTACAGGGCATGTTGTGATCTGTGGGGGAAACCGGAGAACCCGGAGGAAACCCACGCATGCATGGGGAGAACACGCAACTCCACGCAGAAAGGCCGCAGCCGAGTTTCGAACCTGCAACCTTCGTGCTGCGAGGCAACAGTGCTAACCACTGCGCCACCATGCATGATGTGTATTTGTTTAGTCGTGACCGTGATTATAATCATATTAATGCCTGTGTATTGGTGTCAGTTATCGGCCATATTAGTGATACTAATATCTGCATCAGCCCAGAAATTTCATATCGTTCCATCACCCAGTCCTAGTTTCATGTGTTCTCTAGAGGCTCAGAGAGCGGTTTTCTATTGTTAAAAAAAACAGGAGAAGTCCCGGAGCTCGCTGGGAACAGATGATCCTGGTTCTGAATGCCACACAACAAAATCAGACAAACCTGTTTTTGGAACTTCTTGATTGAATTTACAAAAACTGATGCATTTATTAGGTTTGAGGTTCATTAGGAAGGACTTAGCTGAGGACATTTATGAACTTTACTCCAGTAATCCCAGTTTAACCCCATGTTTGAAACCACTTCCTGTTTTTAACCAGGATAGTTTTCTGTAGGAATGTGAAGCCATTCAGACACAAAAACTGGACTTTGGAGGTTTATAACAGAATCTCTTAATAACTCTGTTGGTTTTTCCAAAGAAAACTCTCTGAGAAAATCAGAAGTAAAGATCTCGTCGTCTTAAGAGTTCAGCTTGCAGACAAACCAGCTCACGTCTGTTTGAAGTGTGGCAGAGAGAGTTTGTTCTCAACCTCAGACATGAACCGGAGCTTTATTGTAGGACCCGACTGGTTGAATGGACCGAGGTTGCTTCGTTTCCAGCGTTGATGGCAGCTCAGCCTCCGAGCGTCTGCTGATAAGTCGCTCGCCATCAAGACCCTCAGCTGCAGCTGTGCTTCAGCCATGACACCAAACAGGATTTACAGCACGTTGCTTCCTCCGTCTCAGACAAGCTCTCTGCACACATCACTCATGTTTCTGTCCTCTTGTGCCAGCAGCTGCTTCACATCAGCCACAGGCTGGCATCCTGACTAACCCCAACTAAACCAGTCACCTTTATCAACTCCACTGACACCTAAATGTAAGGACTGATCGGAGTTGGACACAGAGAGGTCTGTCGGGTTTAGTCCGTTTCTGCTGAACCCAAGCAAACTCCCCCAAAGCTGCAGGAAAGGACTACACACTGGAGGTTATGGTCAAAGGTCAACTTGCAACAACTGAACTTGATCTCAAACCTGGAACAGCCACAAATGCTGCATTTAATCCTCCGTTTGTTCAACTTGTAATTTTGAGATCGGCCTACTACTTAAACAATGTTTTTAAAGCCAAGCTAACACCAAAATAGTCGACTTTTAAGCAGGGTAGCCGCGGGTCCTTAAAAAGTCTTAAATTTGCTTTTCCAAATTTAAGGCCTTAAAAATCCTTAAAAATGACAAATAATCATTAAATCCCGTTTCCAAAGGTCTTAAATGACCAAAGACCCAATAAACAAAATTATTTTATTTCTATAAAATTTTCGTGAATTTCTAGTTAGTGTTCAGCATTTTTTGTGTATGATGTTGGCGTAAGCGGAACCGTACACATTCAGTTGGTTGTGGAAGGGGGCTATTTTTAGATGAGCACAGAAGCTGGTTAAGTTAGTGGGAGCTTGCGCCATGGGGAAGTGTAAGTTTAATGGTAACTGGATGGCTAATCCCACGTTTGCGACGTGGTTAACACCGGTTCCAGGCAATAGCTGGGAATTATAGCTTAAATTTAATTTTAAAAATAGCTTAAATTTGGTCAAAGTGGCCTTAAAAAAGGTCTTAAAAAGTCTTAAATTTGGCTCTCTTAAACCTGCAGATACCCTGTTAAGTGAATATGACGTCTAATAATAACGCATTCAGCTTTTTCTTGTATTTAACGTCATCAAAACGCTTAAACGCTAGTTTTGTTTTCTTTTATTACAGAAGCTAATTGTGAAAAACACAATGAAAGCTGTTTCTTCACAGGATCATTTATGGCTGGGGTGGTCAGGGTTCACGCACGCTATTCAGGCTCTGTGTACTACCCTGACTCGGCATTAGAGGGGGTCAGAGGTCACACTGATGACCCTGATAAATCTCATCTGCTCTGCTTAAACCTGTAGCGACATGAATGACCTCATATTTGTGACAGAAAGGTCACACTTTCCCAGCTGGGTCAAGCTGGAACTTTTGTTCCACAGATTAACCATCAGGAGCCGTGAAGTCTGCTAAACATCATCTTTTATCCGTCTGCTGTTCCGTCCCAAGATGAAGGACACTTCAAGATTTTTAAATAATAATTTTAATAAACAGTTTTTACTGTTTATTACAATCATATAATAATCATCATAAATAATCATCATGGTTCAGTATGAATGTATTTAAAGAGCAAGTCACCCCTACCAGATTCTTACTCCACTCCCACTTCATGTTTGAAAAATGCAACAAATGCTGTTGCTTGGCAGACCGAGAGGGTGGAGCCGCTAACAAATACAAACACACACAGGCTCACAATGGAATTATGACATCATAATATACCAGATGACATCATAGCATACCTCTTAGCCAATAGTGGTGGCAGATTTAAATTCAAATACAGTGCAGAATTTTTCCCTGACGACGGCGCAACACTGACAGTTTTAGGCAGAATATTTGAATTTTAACCAAGATGCACTGAACTGCCAAATTATTGACTACACGTGTCTGCAGCATGATTAGACACTCCTTTATATAGTTTATCAGCAAAAAAAATGTGATTTGGGGGTGACTTGCTCTTTAATTACTGAAATGACTTATTATTATTTGGGTTAATAATAATTATTATTTATGACAATCCGTAATGTGTGATCATTAACCAGAAGGTCATTGGCACGTGTGCACATCATGCAGGACTGAATCCAGGGTAAAAGTTAACCACCTCACACGCCTTTGCTCCATGACAAAAGCTTTCTGACGCTGAGAGGGCGCGTTCTGAGGTTTTGTTAAAACCAAATCTCCGCAGCTCAAGTTCAGTTCTTGAACCAACCAGAGGACGAGGGTCGGCCGCCCAAGCCTCTACTAAGCTGTTCTGTCACACCGATAGAATCGCTCCGAATAAACGTTTCTGTAACCAGCTGACGCAAAAACTCCTTCAGAGTTATTGATTTTGAGACGCAAATAGTTTCATCAGTCGTTGTGACCCAGAGACACCTCAGGACCGATTTGAGTCGCACTAAGGTCCTTCTACCAACCTCGTGCTCGGAGGAAACCATCTCCACCTGACATCTCGGATGCTCAGAGGGTCTCCTGAACCGGGTGAGGTAGGCACTTCCTGACAGATGGTGTCTGATGCCGTTCTCTTTAACCCTTTGATGCATTATGGTCACTACAGTGGACAGCTACTCAAAATTGTTATTTATTTGTTTTTGCTATTAAGCACAGCTGTTGAAGACTTTATTGCGTTTGAGCCCCTCCATTTGGACTTCAGTAAGCCAAGCCAACATATTTCATGTTCAGATTGCACGCTGTCCACCAAGGTGGACATGTAATAAATTATTTGTAAATTATAAAATTTAACAAAAAAGTATTTGTTGAAATTTGTTTCATTCACAGCTAAAGATTTATGAAAAAAACTGTTAAAAAAATCATGTTTGAAGATTTCATAATTCATGCATCAAAGAGCTAAGAAACCATCAGTTAGCTGCAAAAACAAAAGTTTTCACCCAGAACGCGTTTCTCTCTCTGAAAGAAATCTTCTGAGATTCATTCACGCATCCAAACCTCGCATTTCATTTTAGCTTTTCATTCAGACACAGGTAAAGCTTTTAATAACAAGTTTAATATCAAGCTGTTACAAATTGTCATTTCAAATTGTCATCTTTAAAAGTGTTAGTAATAAATTCTTGACTTTCTAAACCTGACTCTTCTTTGAAATGAAGCACAGAATGGTTATATTTGGTTATTGAATAAGCAAAGATTCCTTTAAGCTTCTGATTCAATAAACTTTTGCTAAAATTTAATTATCTTAAATTAAACCTTAATCTTTGGATTAAAATATAGACCAAGACAGTTGGTGTATGAACTTCTATCGATTGCATTAATATCCTAGATATTTATGCATGATATAAGTTCATTTGCTAATGTGTCTGATCTTTTCTCAGGATCTAACCAAACTGAAGCAAACAGTGTTAAATCCTAGTATGTGGATGTGCCCACGCTGCAAACCAGACTAAAGACTTGTCTGACGCTTCTCGTCCCATAGAGCTCGACGCAGGAGATCGGCGAGGAGGCCGAGGAAGATGCCATCTTCACCATCACGCTGAGGAAGGTGCAGCTTCACCAGTCGGCCAGTAAGGGTCAGCGATGGCTGGGCGTGGAAACGGACTCTGCTCTGAGCCTCTACGAGACCTGCAAGGTGCGAACCATCAAGGCTGGCACGCTGGAGCGGCTGGTGGAGTACATGGTGTCGGCTTTCAGGGGAAAAGACTCCACCTACGTCACCATCTTCCTCTGCACCTACCGATCCTTCGCCACCACCAGGCAGGTGCTGGATCTCCTGCTCAACAGGTACAGAGATGTTCGGAGATTGTGTTTGACGTTCTTTTGAACCGTTTCTAGAAGCAAAGCGCTTTCTGTCTTGTTGCTCAGTGCTTCGTTTGTCTCCGTAGATACGCCAAGCTTCAGAATGTTCCTGCTGCCACCGTGCACCGGGTCTCCCAGGACGACCGCACCGAGCTGAGAAAGTAAGAGCAGCAGCCCGCTCCCCCGCCAGTGAAAGGCCTGACAGGAGCGGGGTGTTGATAACACAGGCTCCATGACCTGATAGTCTGTAAAAATGACTAAACAAATACCCCCCACCCCCAAAAAACCAGATAAATAAATCACTCCCCCCTCCTCTGAAACAGATAAACAAGCTCATAAGCGCCTATGATTACGCACAAGCGTGACGCGTCAACCCGGTCTCACAGTAAGACCGGGTTGGACCTGTTCAGGTTTACGCAGACAATCTTTACATAGAATTGACTTACAGATATAAAATGAATTCAGTAAAATATAAAGCATTTTATTTAAATATCCATTCATTATTTTACAAGCACAGAGAGCCGCATCAGATGGATGGAAGAGCCGCGGGTTTCCGACCCCTGGAATAGCCTATAAAATGACATGTTGAGGACGCAAACTCAATACATCTCATTTATTGTGAGGTAATAATTTCTGAGTTTTGCGGTTGCGGGCGGGAGTAGACATGCACACTGCAGGTGCAGGCGGAAGTGTAACACACGTTGCAGTTGCGGGCGGTAATTGTCAGAAATTCAGCGGGATGAAGAAAACAGTCCCGCGCAGGGCTCTACTGCTGCGTTTTAAGTGTTTCAATTTTTTTTATGAATTTGATTAAAAATAAAGGCGCCCGGCTCGTTTCCGAGGTAATTACACAGTCGTTGGCCCAAAGTCCGGCTCTTGGGCCGTCGGGCCGACTTGAGGGCCTAGGGCTTCAGTGCAGGGCTCTACCCCCCCCCCCAAAACAGATAAACAAATCATTCCTCCCTCCTCTGAAACAGACAAACAAATACCCCCCCCCCCCCCCCCCCGAAATGGATAAACAAATAATACACTTCCCCCCCAAACAGACAAACAAATACCCCCCCCCCCCCCCCCCGAAATGGATAAACAAATAATACACTTCCCCCCCAAACAGATAAACAAATACACCCCCCCCCCCATAGCAGATAAACAACCCCCCCCTCCGAAAAAGATAAACAAGTACCCCCACCCCCAAACAGATAAATAAATCACTCCCCCCTCCTCTGGAACAGATAAACAAATACCCCCCCCCCCCCCCTGAAATGGATAAACAAATAATACACTTCCCCCCCAAACAGATAAACAAATACCCCCCCCCCCCTTCCCCGTAACAGATAAACAACCCCCCCCCCCCCCCTCCAAAAAAGATCAACAAGTACCCCCACCCCCAAACGGATAAAATAAATCACTCCCCCATCCTCTGGAACAGCTAAACAAGTACCCCCCCCCCCCCCCCCCCCCCCCAACAGGTAGACAAATACACCCCTTCCCCCACTCCCAAACAGATAGATAAATCACTCCCCCCTCCTCTGGAATAGATAAACAAATCCCCCCCCCCTCCCTCTGAAACAGATAAACAAGCACACACACACACCCCTTATTGAGTTCCAGAACTGCGCACACTCCAGCGTGGTGTGTGATGTTTTGTCTGATGGCGTTTGTGTGTCCAGCACCGTGTCGTCCATCCTGGGTGCGTGGTTGGATCAGTACTCCGAGGATTTCTGGAGCCCTCCCAACTACGAGTGTCTGCACCAGCTTATGTCTTACCTCCACCTCCACTTCCATGGCTCGGACCTGGAGCGCCGCGCTCGCAACCTGTTGGCCCACTTCCACCGCCGACAGCAGTGTGAGCCTGATCCTGATGGTAGGGGGGGGGCGCTTGATGCTCTGCTTAAGGTCACTTTTATTGAGTTGAAGTTACTGTGATGAGTTTAGATGCTGCAGGAGGATAAAACCCCGGAGCAGACGTTTGGGTGAAGCTGAGGTGGAGGCGGTGCTGGTGAAACTTGTCTTTTCTCCTCCAGGGGAACACATCGGCTGTCCTTTCGCTACGCAGGAAGAGAGCGGCTTCGATGACGAAATTCCTTCTTTCAGTTTCCTGTCGTTTGATCCCATCATGGTGGCCGAGCAGTTCACGCTCATGGATGCGGTGAGGATGTTTCTGTCCTCTCGTGTCTCGTGTCTCCGTCCCTCCGGTTTAGATCAGCAGAGGGTGTACCAATAATTTCAGTTTTAGACAAAAACTCTGAGACTGATGACGTCTTCCTTTTTTACGTCACTTTGTTCTCTTTTAAAGGTGTGGTTCATTCATTTAATCGATGCTGCAGCGGTCTCTAGTAGGAATAAAGGCCTTGTAAGTTGATCTCTGGGGGGAAAAGCTCCGGTGTGCCTTTTTGAGGGTCTAGAAGTGAGTCACATCAGAGCTGATCTTCACACGGCAGGATTTAGTGTTACTCTGGTGTTTTATCTCCACAAAGAACACATGCCTGGAGGAGTTCTGCTGTGTGGTGGAGTTGCTAATGCTAACGTTAGCTTCTACTAGCAGAGACGTTCTCTGCTGTTTCCTGGACTAAACCAACAACAGCCTTCCCCGTCTTGAATCCAGATGGGTGAATCCATGAATGTTAGTGACAGGGTGACGTAGACCTGTCAGGATTTTCTAATCCTAGAGTTTCACCGTCTGTTTTCTACCAAAAGCTACTGCAGGAGATAGGTGTAGGAGATAATTTTCATGTTCAGCCTCGCCTCTGTTAGCGCGCCCCAGGGCAGCTGTGGCTACATCGTAGCTCATCACCATCAGTGTGTGAATGTGTGTGTGAATGGATGAATGATACACTGTAGTGTAAAGCGCTTTGGAGTCCTTACTCTGAGAGGCGCTATACAAGTGCGGGTCATTTATCATGAAACACTCAGAGTGACCCGTTAGAGTCAGAGATGATCATTAAAGCGTGGATTATCAGTGAGCCACACCTTTAATCTGCTCCAGATGGAGTCAATCAAAAATATTACCAGTTTACTGGTGTGTGTGTGTGTGTGTGTGTGTGTGTGTGTGTGTGTGTGTGTGTGTGTGTGTGTGTGTGTGTGTGTGTGTGTCATTTGGACTCGAGGCAAAATAAAAAGTGATACTAGAATGATAAACAGACTAAATTTCTCTGCTCAGTTAAAAAACACCAAATGTGTTTATTGTTTCAAAGTAGGCATTTGTTCACGTAACAGCTTGCCATACTTGCTTCTGCAGATGGACCAGAGAGACAAAGTTTGTGGTTCTGGGGCAGCATGGACCAGAACCTTCTGGTTTAATGTCCTGTGTCCTTCTGTCTGCCCAGGATCTGTTCAAGAAGGTGGTGCCGTACCACTGCCTGGGGGGCATTTGGTCTCAGAGAGACAAGAAGGGGAAGGAGCACTTGGCCCCCACCATCCGAGCCACCGTGGCTCAGTTCAACTCCGTCACCAACTGTGTGATCACCACCTGCCTGAGCACGCCGACGCTGAAGCCCAGTCAGAGAGCTCGGCTGATGGAGCGGTGGATCGACGTGGCGCGGGTGGGTGTTGGGGCTGAAACCAGCGCTCGGGTTGTTTTATTCAATAAATTCTTCCTATCAAGCGGGGGCTGAAAGAGACACGACGATCGTTAGGAACTCCACTCGCATAAGAAAAGCTCCCCCCCCCCCGCACACACACCTTGTTTGACCTGCAGCGGTGTGTGGCTGCCCCGCAGCAGCCACCTGCCATCGCTGCAGGGCTATGGCAGACTGTTGTAGTATGTAATATACAAACACTTTTTTCTTTGAACGTAATTTTGGATTGACCTGTAATGCAGTAGATATGCCACTGTTATATTGGTACCAATAGAAATGTTATTGGCGTTTCCAGTAGCTTACACTGGAGCTTTGCTAATTCCGACTGGAGTATGGGAGAGCCAAGTTTATAAACTGTAGCGTGACTCTCCCGTAATCCAGTCAGAATTAACAAAGCTCCTTGGATTAGGAGCGAAACATCTTCAGGAAACCAAAGAGGTCCAGTCCAGTTGCCTTCATCTGGAAACCTTTGGATGACCGTGACCTGGATGACTGAGGGTTAGGGTTAGGGTTAAGCCTTCACCAGCATGTGGTGTAACTGTCGGGATCAGCTGCCGCTGAACTGGAGACCTGGTTGTGTCTGACCGTGTTGCTTTACTCCTTCAGGAGTGTCGGATCCTGAAGAACTTCTCCTCGCTGCGGGCCATCCTCTCTGCTCTTCAGTGCAACTCCATCCACCGCCTGAAGAGGACCTGGGAGGAGGTGTCTCGGTGGGTTTGGCGCTCGGCTCGGCGCTGTCGACGGACACGTTTGGTTCACACTTCATCCTCTTCATGCTGGGATCTTTGTCTCTGCCCACAGCGAAAGCGTGAGAACGTTCCGCGAGCTGTCGGAGATCTTCTCAGATGACAACAACTACTCTCTGAGCCGGGAGCTGCTGGTGAAGGTGAGTGTGGGCTTGTCGGCCGGCTCGGAAGTGAACAAAACTCAGAAAAACGCCGAGGACCACTGAAGTGTCAGAGTACACCCAGACCGTGTTAGCTGTTAGCGCTGATGCTAAGTTAGCAGGTGAGCAGCAACGAGCCTCGTCTAAATTCGCCTTTCCTGATTCAACCACATTGTTTTTGTTTAATAAACTAAATCTTTATACGTTTATTAGAAATTATTTTTAATTGAATTAACTGTAAAAATGATAAAAACAAGCTCGTCCAGTTATGGCTTTTTTTTAACCCTCATCTCTTTATTCCTTCCAGTTTTTATTATGATCTTTTTCGGCTTTATTTTTATTGTTGTTGTGAAGTGCCTCCAGATTTTAATCTTGAAAGCAGCTACATTATAATATCCTTTCACCCCACTCTCCCGTCTCATAGTCCTATGCCATTTGACCTGAGAGGCCGTTGTCCATCCATCCATCTCCATGGATCGTCCAGAGTCAGGTCGCGGGGTGGCAGCCTCAGCCGAGAGGCCCAGACTTCCCTCTCCCCCATTTCTAAGGGAGAGCCCAGCCACCCTGCGGAGAAAACTCATTTCGGCCGCTTGTATCCGCAATCTCGTTCTTTCGGTCACTACCCAAAGCTCATGACCATAGGTGAGGGTAGGAACGTAGATCGACCGGTAAATTGAGAGCTTCGCCTTCTGGCTCAGCTCTCTCTTCACCACGACAGACCGGTACAACGCCCGCATCACTGCAGACGCAGCACCAATCCGCCTATCCATCTCACGCTCCAGTTTTCCCTCACTCGTGAACAAGACCCCGAGATACTTAAACTCCTCCACTTGAGGCTGGACCTCATCCCTGACCCGGAGAAGGCCAAGACCAAATCAAGACCATGGTCTCCGATTTAGAGGAGCTGATTCTCATCCCAGCTGCTTCACACTATATAATTTTTTATCTTCAGAATAATAATCGGCGAGCTAGAGGCACACGTGGGGGTGGGGGGTTCCCTGCTGATGTCAGCGGGAGGAAACCTGAAGCAGGTGTAGATATCTGCAGGGCGTTGCCCGCTCTGCTCTCTATCAGCCTTAGACCAGGCTCGGCTCGTGATCTGCAGAAGGTCTGCTTGCATTACATCACTCTGAGGAATGTGGGGGAGGGGGACAGCAGGAGATGGATCTGCTCCCACGTTCCCTCCTAAGTGAGTCCGATGAGGTTTTTCCTGTTTGGAAAACGGCAACAAAGAAAACTTTTTAGTGATGAAATAAACCTAAATCGTGCCTCAGCTGAACTAATCTGTAATTTCTCCTTCCAGCTCCACCTTCAAAGCCTCGTTTCACACATTTGTTTCCATTTTCAGGGTTGCAGGAAAAGTAACTCGGTCTGATTCTTTGTCCATCAGGAGGGAACCTCCAAGTTTGCAACTTTGGAAATCAACCCAAAGCGAGCGCAGAGGAGACACCAGCAGCAGAGAGACCTGGTCAGTCTGAAACCCTCAAGCAGCCTTAGGCGCCACCTAGAGGCAGGAGGAGTCTCTGCAGGTTCTTCGGTCCTCCGGTGGCATTAAAGGTTTGACACGTTCTCTGCTCTGATGGTCTACCTGTGAACAGGGCGTGATGCAGGGCACGATTCCTTACCTGGGAACCTTCCTGACGGATCTTGTGATGATGGACACCGCCATGAAGGATTACACCGAGGTCCGACCGGAACTGGCTTTTCCTGGGTGTTACGTGTTTTCATGTTGAAGCTGACGTTTGTGATCCTCTCTTTCAGGGTGGTCTCATCAACTTTGAAAAGAGAAGAAAGGTGAATTTAAGCTTTTTGTTGCTTTAAGATGTGATAAAGGAAGTGAAAAGGTCTCCAGAGGGAGCTCAACGCTGGATTCTTCTCTTGCAGGAGTTTGAGGTGATCGCTCAGATCAAACTGCTCCAGTTGGCCTCCAACAACTACAGTTTCACTCAGGACAGCCACTTCAGAGAGTGGTTCACATGCGTGGACAAACTCAGCGAGGCAGAAAGGTAATCCGTCGGAAGTCTGAGGAAGGAGCATCGGGCGTTTTGGGGGTTTCAATGAAGCTTCTTGTCTCGCAGCTACAACCTGTCCTGTGAGATCGAACCTCTGTCCGAGTCCGCTAGCAACACGCTCAGAGCCAAGAAGAACGGAGGGATCATGAAGCGCTGGAGCGAGTGCGTGGCCGAAAGTTCCATTTATCTGCAATTCTTCTCGTTTAAAAGCTAACAGACTCGACCCTCCTCCTTTTGTTTCAGCCGGCAGCTTGCGGAGGCTGGCTCCAGCGGCGGCGGCTCTCATTCCAAGTCCTTCGACCACTCGCACTACAGACCATACCAAGGAGGGGGAGGGGGGGACAGCGGCGACGCTCTGAGCGTCACCTCTGTCAGCTCCAGCGGTTCGGACCTGGAGGACGTGAACACTAGCTTCCTGTCTGATTCACCTGAGGGACACGAGCGGAAGGTGAACACGAGGAAATCGTTTAGTTTTGTCTCAGTCCCTCATTTGGGTTGTCAGGAAACTATACTGCCCCCTTCTGGCCAAAATAGGCTCCTGACGACATGATGTCACAAAGCACTTAAAACTTTTCTGTCAAACATTTTCTTCTTCTGTTTATTTTCTGCAAAAGAGCGTTTTCTCCCCATTAATCAGAGTTTGTCTCTGAACCCGTTCTGCTGTCCAGCCGTCACCAGGCGAGAGGCAGGAGACACCTGGGGCCAGGCGGGAGGCGGGGGACACCTGGGGCCAGGTGGGAGGCGGGGGACACCTGGGGCCAGGCGGGGGGCACCTGGGGCCAGGCGGGAGGCGGGGGGCACCTGGGGCCAG
Organism: Nothobranchius furzeri; assembly: GCF_043380555.1. Lineage (NCBI taxonomy): Eukaryota > Metazoa > Chordata > Actinopteri > Cyprinodontiformes > Nothobranchiidae > Nothobranchius > Nothobranchius furzeri. The sequence goes on along the minus strand of NC_091750.1, from coordinate 38,651,244 downwards.
GCGGGAGGCGGGGGGCACCTGGGGCCAGGCGGGAGGCGGGAGACACCTGGGGCCAGGCGGGAGGCGGGGGGCACCTGGGGCCAGGTGGGAGGCGGGGGACACCTGGGGCCAGGCGGGAGGCGGGGGACACCTGGGGCCAGGCGGGAGGCGGGGGGCACCTGGGGCCAGGTGGGAGGCGGGGGACACCTGGGGCCAGGCGGGAGGCGGGGGACACCTGGGGCCAGGCGGGGGGCACCTGGGGCCAGGCGGGAGGCGGGGGGCACCTGGGGCCAGGCGGGAGGCGGGGGACACCTGGGGCCAGGCGGGAGGCGGGAGACACCTGGGGCCAGGCGGGGGGCACCTGGGGCCAGGCGGGAGGCGGGGGACACCTGGGGCCAGGCGGGAGGCGGGAGACACCTGGGGCCAGGCGGGAGGCGGGAGACACCTGGGGCCAGGCGGGAGGCGGGAGACACCTGGGGCCAGGCGGGGGGCACCTGGGGCCAGGCGGGAGGCGGGGGACACCTGGGGCCAGGCGGGAGGCGGGGGGCCTCGTTTTAAAAAATTTCTAATGTGATCAGCTGTTTCTGTATCACATCCCTCCTCCTGGGATCTTTCTGCATGGAGTTTGCATGTTCTCCCTGTGCACGCGTGGGGTCTGTCTGGGTACTACGGCTTCCTCCCACCATCCAAAAACATGACTGTTAGGTTAATTGGTTTGTCTAAATTGTCCTTAGGTGTGAGTGTGTGTGCAGGATTGTTTGTCCTGTGTGTCTCTGTGTTGCCCTGCGATGGACTGGCTCTCTGTCCAGGGTGTACCCTGCCTACTTGCCCGTTGACTGCCTTGAGATTGGGTCATAATGAATCTGTTCAGTTTGAAGCTGCAGAAGACTCTAAAGATAACCTTTGAAATGTTTAAAGTCTACCCGTGAACTCTAGCGGGAACTAAATGTGGATTAATCATGGGACATTAGTGGCTGTGTCGGGTTTTAAACCGTTTTCTGTGTTTTGTCTCCAGACGTCCACGCCTTCGGTGAAACTCACCGTTTCTGCTCTGGGGAGAGAAGCTCCAACAGCAGAGACAACATCAACAGTAGGTTTGGGGCTCCAGAGACACTTTTTACATGAAATTAAAGAAATGTCTGCATTCAGGGTTAAGTTCTCAGGTGGAGTTCAAACCAACTTTATTTAAAAAGCACCATTTCACCACAAGCGCTGAACAAAAGCTGTTATGTTATGCAGTCGTGATCCTAATAATAAGATGAGCGTTAGCTTCATCTGGACCTGCAGGCAATGACACAGACATCAAACCCACACTGGTAAACAGGAAGTCCAGATCAGGAGAGCTTGGGAACTACAAGCTCCGCCTCCCACGCTGGTCCTTCAGGCCAGGCTGAAGACCAATGGTGCTGCTGTGGCCCCCAGACTCTGGACCTCTCTCCCCCTGAGCCTGAGATCAGTGGACTCCTTTAAACTGGCCTGTTCAGGCTTTGGTGGGACCCCCTCTTCATCCTCTTCTTCCTCACTAGCTTCTCCTCATGCTGCTGTTTCTACCAGTTCTGCCTTTCTCGGGATCCTGTGTTACATTTTCCCTTTTTTATTATTAAATCGTTTGATCGTTTTCTTTTTTACTTGAGGCTCTCTAAACGGGGCATCCGCGGGTCCTTAAAGGGTCTTAAATGTGCTTTTCCAAATTTAAGGCCTTAAAAATCCTTAAAAATGACAAATTATCCTTAAATCCAGTTTCCAAGTGTCTTAAATTGCCAAAGACCCAATAAACAACACACAAGATTCTTTTATGTCTATAAAAATGTTGTGAATTTCTAGTTAGTGTTCAGCATTTTTTGTGTACGATGTTGGCGTAAGCGGAACCGTACGCATTCAGTTGGTTGTGAAAGGGGCTATTTTTAGATGAGCACGTTAGCTGGTTAAGCTAGTGGGAGCTTGCGCCATGGGGAAGTGCAAGTTTAATGGTAACTAGATGGCTAATCCCACGTTCGCGACGTGGTTAGCACCGCTTCCAGGCAATAACTGGAAATTATAGCTTAAATTTGGTCAAAGTGGCCTTAAAAAAAGGTCTTAAAGTCTTAAATTTGGCCTCCTTAAACCTGCAGATACCCCGTTTCTTCCTTTGGAACCACCTTCAGTAACGCTGCAGCTCTGAAGCGCTTCTAACCCTGTCCGCTGACAGGAGTGCAGTGATGGCGCTGTCAGTCACAAACACATGCTAATGCAGGACACAAAGCTCCTGATTTCTGAGACCTTGTTCAGATAAAAACATAAAAAAAACCTGATGAATTAGTTTTAGTACAAACAAAGTTAAGTCATCTATTACCTTCCTGTTTCCTCCCTCCTCCAGTTCTGGGAGTGCACGTCTCTGTCGTCTCTTGACACCTCCGGGATGGGATCCAGCTCTGGTTCCGCCTCAGGCTCCAGCAGCGCCTCCTCCTCCTCCGTCTCCTCCTCCACGCCGCTGTCGGCCTCTCGCTCACACAAACGCTCGGTGTCGGCGGTGTCGAACTACTCCACGCTGTCGCTGCCGCTCTACAACCAGCAGGTGGACGACTGCTGCATCATCCGGGTGAGCCTGGATGTGGAGAACGGCAACATGTACAAGAGCATCCTGGTGAGAGCGGAGCAACCTTTCTGCCTTTTACGCTTCAGGAATGGCGTCTAATGAATACGTGACCTTTGGGTTAACTCAGGTGACGAGTCAGGACAAGACTCCCGCCGTCATCAGGAAGGCCATGATCAAACACAACCTGGAGCGGGAGAAAACCGAGGAATACGAGCTGATGCAGAAACTCTCAGAGGACAAAGGTGAAGGCAGAAAATGAATCCATGCATCGCGGGTTCTCCTGACGAGAATAAATAAGATGTAGCTACTGCTACCGGGCAGACCCCCACCTGCCATGTGGGGTCACTAACATTAGCTTAGCTTCACAACCAGACCAGCTCCTTCACTGCTGCTGGTGATCAGATGCGAGTCTGGGTTGCCATGGTGACGACACTATCTGTAACAGCAGCTTTTCTCGTGGATCTGACCAATAAAAGCCTCTTATTTAACCGCATTAATGCGTTTGTTCCGCAGAGCTCCGGATACCCGACAACGCCAACGTCTTCTACGCCATGAACTCCACTGCCAACTACGACTTTGTGCTGAAGAAGCGAGGCCCGGCGCGGCCGCCGCGGGCCAAGAACGTGGCCAGCTCCACGCTGCCTCGCATGAAGCAGAAGGGACTGAAAATCGCCAAGGGGATTTTCTGAGGGGGGCGGGATGCTCGCCACTTCCTGCCTCCTAACCGCCATTTCCCCCCTGGTGTGGTTGCTCCTCTTTGGGAGACGACCTGAAGTGTCCACGCTTTAGTTCGGACAGCGGCAGAAACGTTGGAGGACGAACCGACTGGTGTTTCCGTGGAGTCGCAGGAAGCAGAGGAGCACTTTAGCACTTAGCTGCTCAGCAGCTGTCTGCGTTTCCGAAACTCACCTGTGGGGAAAAGCAGCCTCTGTTCTCGGCACTACGGCAACCCTTTATGTCATTTATGGAAAATTATTAAGAGTTCCTGATCCATCACCTTTTGTTTACAGCAGTTTACGACCACGTTCACTTTTACACGCCGTGACTCTTCTGGCACTCCCCCAACCCTAACCACACACACACACACACACACACACACACACACCCCTAACGGACCGGTGGGCGGCGCAGACACTGCAGCTGTCAGAATGTGTTTCTGTGGTTCAGGGAGCTTCAGCTCCGAATGCGTCGGGATGCGCGTTGGCCCTGACGTGCTACAAAAAAACTGGAGACCTGTCAAAGCGCAGTGGGCGTGGCCACGAGTCTGGCCCTGCTGTTTGTTATGTTACTAACACACGTTAACCACTACATCCTGGAGGGCGAGCATCGTCCTTGGACCGCGACTGAAAGCAGACGGAGTGTAAATATGTCTCGTAGGAGACTCCTGTTGTTGTTGATGTTTTGTTGTTTACTTCTCTGCTCTCACATGGTGCTGTCACTCATCTCTATGAAAAGGTTGCACCAACCGTGTTCTGCTCTTAAACACAAAGGCGCCATGTTGGGGGGTGTTGGGGCTCGGGGTAGACTCGTGTGGGGTCTTAACACAATCTCGGATTTAAGGAATCTTTTAGTCGCTTCATATTGTTTGTTTTTAACAATTCAGCAAAAGTAAATCCCAAAATATTTCAAAAGGCTAAAAAAATGTGAAAGTAAGATTCCAAACATTTGACTTGGAGGCACTCGTTTATTATTTATCAGCACGAGTCAGTTTGCAGAGGAAAACCAGGAATTCTGAGGTTCCCAGGTTTTTCCTGCAGCTGTGCTCTGTGGCATTCTGGTTTGGGCCGGTTTAGCTCTTCCAACATGGCGGCTGGTGATAAAATCCCTATGTGCCGTGAGCGGCCTGCAGACCGTTCTCCCGCTAAATCTCCTTCCTGTTTTTTTCTCTTTGGAGCTCGCTGTGAAAGCACTCATGAAGGATAATCCAGAATAATCTTGAGTTTAGGGCATGAAACGAGTTAATGCTGCGTGTTGAATCCCAGATGAACGACTGCGTTGCTGCCAAGCCGAACGTGAGGGAACTAATTTAGTTTCCTCTCTTTGGTGACACGATTCCGACGTTTCCTCCGTGTTTAATTCCCACATTCAGGCTGATTTAGTTTCTGCGCCCGTTCTTGTTCAGAGTTCACTCAAAGCAGCTTGCAGGTAAAACATTCCACCTTAAATAAGTTCTTGGATATTTTCTGCTCCGCGGCTTTAATTTTCCTGTTACTGCAAAGCATTGTGGGAATTGTAGGAACTCAGTAGTCGGTCACCAAAAGCATTGGGATTTCCTTTTTCCTGCAAAAACGCCCAAGTTTTCCTGCTGTTTGGGACCAAGTCGTTTCCTGTTTTGTTTTTGTTTACGTCCGCTATCTCAACGATCAAACGATGGGAGACAAAATCCAACCTGTGGAAACACATTGATGAGCAGCAGGCGGCACATCGTCTGGCTGAAACCCTTTGCACTGTGACCTTTGACCCCTCTGGTCCGCCCTGTTGGCACGGCACGTCTAGCACTGTGAACTAAACTCACGCACACCTGCTGGTGTCATAGTGAACGTCCACCCAAAGGCTGGATCCTACATGTGCCAAACAGGAGCAGCTTTCATGTTCGGGATTAGAACACTAAAGGCGGCGGCGCTGGGGACGGCTTGGTTTGTCCAGGAAACGCGTTTGTAGATGAAACCGATGCAGAAACTGAAGCTCGTTATTCTGGTTTTTGCTCAAACCAAACATGAACACATTCAAATGTTTAAGTCTCCTTTTTGGTTTTCTGTTTTGCTCCATATTTTAGGTCAGTTTAATAGATTAAAACTCAGATTATTACACGTCATCAGAATTCCTCATTCAGGTTTTACACTGGAACAAAATTAAAACCAAACCGGTGAAACTGAGCTAACGGCGGTAATCCACATTTAACTCAAAACACTGTCATTGTTTCTGCAGAGGTTTTCTATCTGCTCGCGTTCCTCAGAGTCCTGGAGGGATGTGTGTGTGTGTGTGTGTGTGTGTGTGTGTGTGTGTGTGTGTGTGTGTGTGTGTGTGTGTGTGTGTGTGTGTGTGTGTGTGTGTGTGTCGTGGCAGCCCGTGTTGAAATGAATTTTGTGACTGGACCTGATTTGTGAGTTTGAACAAGAAAAAAAAATCAGTTTTATAAGAACAAAGCAGCGCGGAGGCCTGTGGTGTGTCGTGTGTTTGCTGTTGCTCTGGTGCCATTTTCCATTCGAACAGAAGAATTGCAAACATTCTTCAAACAGCAGTTTGTTTTTTTCATGTTTTTCCCCCAAACACAAAACCTGTGTAGTAAACCAACAGTTCTTGGTTGTTTCTTTGTTTTATTTATTGATTTGTATATAAAGATTTTGTTTTTCATTGTACATTCTCCTTTTCTTTGTTATAGATTAATATATTCATGTATATATGAATAAACATTAAGTTTGTAAAATTAAAATCATGTCTTTGCCCCTTAGTTGATCTTTAAGGTTTAGAAATGTATTTCATGACCAGACTGTTGGGAGTCTCCTCTTGTCCCTGATCCAGCGTACCACATGGTGATAGAAGAGGTGAGGATGACTCTGGACCTTTTTATCATGGAGGTGATGGTGGGCTCCCACTTGGGTGATGGTGGTGATCAGGAATTCACCATCGTGATGGGAGTGTGTGACAGGGTTATGTGGGCAGGGGAGCTGTGTGCTTTCTAAAGTCCACAACAACCTCTGTTGCCTTCTGGGTGCTTAGCACCAGGTTGTTGTGGCTGCACCAGGACACCAGCCGTTCCACCTCTATTCTGTAGGCACTCATCCCCGTCAGAGTTGAAAGAGAAAAGGATAATGCATGCTAGACATACCAGCAGAGGATGTGAAACCAGTTGGGATTGCATCAAATACAATGGCAAGTTCTCTAGGGGTAGCTGGGGTGTTACAGTCAGAAAGTCATATCTAAACGTGTCATTCCCCATGTCATTGGGGCAGCAGTAGCTCAGGTGGTAGAGCGGGTTGCCTCATGATTGGAGGGTCATGGGTTCGATTCCAGCTCCAGCCAGGGGTATCCTCCTGTTGTGTCCTTGGGCAAGACACTTCACCCAACTTGCCTGTGGATGACGGCGCCAAATGGCAGCCTCGCCTCTGTCAGACCTCCCCAGGGTGGCTGTGGCTACAAGTAGCTTACCATCACTAGCAGTGTGTGAATGTGAAGAGTGTGTGAAAGCTTCTTTGGGGGTCTTGAAAAGCGCTATATAAGTTCAATGCATTATTATTATTCATTCAGTCATTCATTCATTTATAGAGCGCCTTCCTGCTGCCAACCAAGGCAGCCCAAAGCACTGAACTCAGCAGTGTAAAATTAACAAGCATTAAAATAATAAAGAATACATCACAAGGAGTAATAAGTACTATACATGAATTCATGTTATGTACCAGCACCCAGGTTGTTGTGGCTGCACCAGGACACCAGCCGTTCCACCTCTATTCTGTAGGCACTCATCCCCGTCAGAGTTGAAAGAGAAAAGGATAATGCATGCTAGACATACCAGCAGAGGATGTGAAACCAGTTGGGATTGCATCAAATACAATGGCAAGTTCTCTAGGGGTAGCTGGGGTGTTACAGTCAGAAAGTCATATCTAAACGTGTCATTCCCCATGTCATTGGGGCAGCAGTAGCTCAGGTGGTAGAGCGGGTTGCCTCATGATTGGAGGGTCATGGGTTCGATTCCAGCTCCAGCCAGGGGTATCCTCCTGTTGTGTCCTTGGGCAAGACACTTCACCCAACTTGCCTGTGGATGACGGCGCCAAATGGCAGCCTCGCCTCTGTCAGACCTCCCCAGGGTGGCTGTGGCTACAAGTAGCTTACCATCACTAGCAGTGTGTGAATGTGAAGAGTGTGTGAAAGCTTCTTTGGGGGTCTTGAAAAGCGCTATATAAGTTCAATGCATTATTATTATTCATTCAGTCATTCATTCATTTATAGAGCGCCTTCCTGCTGCCAACCAAGGCAGCCCAAAGCACTGAACTCAGCAGTGTAAAATTAACAAGCATTAAAATAATAAAGAATACATCACAAGGAGTAATAAGTACTATACATGAATTCATGTTATGTACCAAAACAGTAAAATCATAGATAAAATCTTCATTTAGCTAAAAACTACATGCAAACAAAGACTAAAAACCAGACACAGTTAAACAGATCAGAGGCCTAACGGGTGATGTGAGTCTGCAGTGCATCTTCAATTTAGCTTTAGAAGCATCAAGTGTAGTTGAGAGTCTTAATTCCAGTGGAAGGCCGTTCCACAACTTTGGGGCCAAAGCACTAAAAGCTCGATCTCCGCGACTCTTACGTTTAGATCGTGTCCATGCTTGTTAAAAAATATCTTTACTTTTATTAATGATTTTAATTTACTTTAATAGCTAGATCATGATCCACTTAATTTCTTAAAAGCAGTGATTTATTATGATTGAAACAAATATTCTGGTTATTCCAAATGAAACTGCTACGACGGGAAAGGTGATGAACCAGCGTGCAGCTCCACACGTTTGCTGGAAGTTTTTGCATCTTAACCAGAACTTCAGCTGATTGACAGAGCGCGTAATGCTTAACGTCATTTGTCTGCGACTGGAGAACGTCGACGAGTTCGTCCTTCGCGCGTGCGCAGTAGCCCGGAGCTTTGTTGTGTCCTCTCGCTATGGCGCTGAGCAAAACGTTTGGACAAAAACCGGTGAAATTTCAGCTCGAGGAGGATGGGGACTTTTACATGATCGGTTCAGAGGTCAGTATGTGTGCGTTTAACGCCTTGCTACATGTAAGACTATTTTATTGTGGGCAGAACTTTCAGGTTAAGCCTGACAGCTGGTGCGTTAGCCGCTAGCTCTTAGCTTAGCGGTAATCGCAAAGATGCAGATCGTGTTCATTCATTTTTAATCCGAGGACAGAGCGAAGATAAAACTTACCGAGCAGAACAACGAGATCAGAAAAGTACGCTTTTCTTTTAAAAAAAAAGTCACTCTGAAGGCTCATTGGTTTGTTGTTTGAGTAAGCTAACCGTTAGCACAAATGCTATCTTGACTTCTCACAACCAGGGTGCTAGCTTTAGATTAATTTCAGATTTTAGGAATGTTTCGGTTTTATTTCATTAGACCAGCACAGATTCCTGTTGGTTCTGATACGTCACTCGTGTTTCCTTTTAGAACCACGTTCTGTTCTCTTGCTTTATCTCTTAACTGAGACGCTACCAGCTGCAACTCCTTAAAACTCTTACAAATATGTGTCTTTTATTCATCTGGTCGTTGTCATGTGCTTTGTTTCCTTTTGGTAAATCGCTTATCTGGAATAGTCATGTCTTTTCTTTTGTGTTTAGGTTGGAAACTACCTTCGTATGTTTAGAGGCTCCTTGTATAAACGCTACCCATCGTTATGGAGAAAACTGGCAACAGTGGAAGAGCGAAAGAAAATAGTGGAGTCGTCACACGGTCAGTAGAGCACAGCCCTGACTCCCAAACGGAATCTGTTTCCTATCAGATTGGGTTTCTGTTCTTGTCGTTTAGATCACGGCTACACTCAGCTGGCCACCAGCGTGACGCTGCTGAAGGCCTCAGAGGTCGAAGAGATTCTGGATGGAAATGATGAAAAGTACAAAGCTGTGTCGATCAGCACTGAGCCCCCCGCCTACCTCAGGTACAAGTGGCTAATTAAACACTTTACCTGAGAAGGAAACAAGCCATAAATATTATGACTTTGGGATGAAAATAGTTTTAATCAAAGAGTCGTAGCAGCATTTAGCCTTACTGGGATGATTCGTAGCTTCTCTTTTGTGCATTCATACTGTGTTTTTGTCCGTCTGTGGTAGCTTCTGTCTACAGTTTAAATCTGAAATGTTGGACAATGTGACAGTGATTAAGTCACCTGATGGGGTTTTTATTGCTGGTTTGTTGCCATCAGGGAACAGAAAGCCAAGAGGAATAGTCAGTGGGTTCCAACGCTACCTAACAGTTCCCACCACCTGGATGCAGTCCCCTGCTCCACCACCATCAACCGCAGCCGGCTGGGCCGGGAAAAGAAGAGGACCTTCCCTCTGTGGTGAGCTTCAGACCGCGTGTGTGAACTTTACTTTGAAGTCGGGTTTTTTGTTTGTTTGTGTTTACAAAGATATGCATTGTCTTAAGTCACAAAGCTTAAAGGTAATGTGGAGGATGTTTCTGAATAGCATGAGAGAGAAGGCCCAGTTTTCCACACTCTGTTTACCAGCAGCTGCCTGCCTTGCAACACTTCTTCTGGCTGTAGACTGAAATGGATTTCACATGAAAACTACTCGGCAACAAGCACGTATGACAGATGCCTTACGTGAAAGCTTCGCCAGAATGATTGACAGTTTTATGGACCGATGGTTCCGATGATCCACCTGGAAGAAAAAGAAGAGGCGGTATTGGTGCACCATTTCTCAGTTATTCCTGTCACAGCCGAGCTACTGACGGCAGGTTTCGAGTCTTACTTCCTGATATGTGGACATCTCTCCTCTGATTGGCTAACAGCAACACGACTCTACCACTGACTGTCTGCTCAGCAATGTTGATGTTTCGTCTCCACAAATAACACAAGCCTGGAGGAGTTCTGCTGTGTGGTGGACTTGCTAATGCTAGCGGTTAGCTTCTACTAGCAGAGATGTTCTCTGCTGTTTCCTGGATGCTAAACCAACAACAGCATTCCCCGTCGTGAGTCCATGAATGTCAGTCACAGTGTGACGTAGATTTGTCAGGATTTTCTAATCCTAGAGTTTCACCGTCTGTTTTCTATCAGAAGCTACTGCAGCAGATAGGTGTAGGAGACTATCTTCATGTTCAGCCTGCAGTAAACACTCAGAGTGACCCGTTAGATTCAGAGATAAGAATTAAAACATGGTTTTCCTCACCTGTAATGTTTATATCTGTCAATACTTTATCCTGCCCAGCTTTGATGACCACGATCCAGCTGTGATCCATGAAAATGCCACCCAGCCCGAAGTCCTTGTCCCGATCCGCCTGGACATGGAGATCGAGGGTCAGAAGCTCCGAGATGCTTTCACTTGGAACATGAACGGTAGTTCCTTTCGTCTCTCTCAGCAGGTGGAAACAACGTGAAACCAGTTATAGAGAATTTGTGTATTTTCTGCTTGTTCATGTTCAGAGAAACTCATGACGCCAGAGATGTTTGCGGAGATCTTGTGTGACGACCTGGACCTGAACCCACTGGCGTTCGTTCCTGCCATCGCCTCGGCCATCCGACAGCAGATCGAGTCATACCCGACAGACAGCATCCTGGAGGACCAAACGGACCAGAGGGTGATCATCAAGGTGAGGCCCCACCCCCGCCCCGGTGTGTGTAGTGCTCTACAGACGTCTGAGTTGTTTCTTGCTCCAGCTGAACATCCACGTGGGGAACATCTCTCTGGTGGACCAGTTTGAGTGGGACATGTCGGAGAGGGAAAACTCGCCGGAGAAGTTTGCTCTGAAGCTGTGCTCGGAGCTCGGCCTGGGCGGAGAATTTGTCACCACCATCGCCTACAGCATCCGAGGTCAGCTGAGCTGGCACCAGAGGACCTACGCCTTCAGGTAGCAAATCCCCGCCGCGGATCACGTTCGGTAGTTATGATCAGAAATAGATGAGCAGCTTTCTTCTGATTGGCAGGATTTTATTTATGAATTCCTTTTTTAGATTCCAACACGAAGCAGCTGCTTTGTTTGATGGAGTCTTTAAATGTTCTTTCAGAATTCCATGAAAACAAAAATAGTGGAGATCTTTGTTGTTCCCTGCAGCCTTGAGCTGGAAATGCTGGAATCCACCTTCATTTAAATGCTTTTGAAAGAGTTTTAATAACTAAATGAAATCATGTAAACACGAAGACGCGATACAAAGATGGTTTTGAGCTCATGTTTGTGTGAATCAGCACTCCGGACGCTGCTGGAAAACAACATGGAAGCATGAATTTCATTTAGACAAAAAAAATCTCTGTTTTGATCAGATTCATTTTTAATATTTAACCATTTACTTAAGCTGCTATGTTGCTTTATTTAAAGGGGCATTACGGAAGTTTGACGGCCAAAACATGTATAGAAATAATAAATGTCTTCTTCATACATTCTCCTGCAATGCCCTGGTCCTGTAGAATGAGCCCTGGCATTTTTACTGTGATTGCCTGTTTTTCTGTAAAATCACAGAAAAAGAGAGATGCTCGGGTCGAGCAGGCTGCTTCATGCGCGTTCACGCTCAGGCATCGCCCGTAGCATTTGCTATCCGTAGCTTTAGCAGCAGAGAGAGAGGCAGTGCCACTTTGTCGCTGTTCCTAACGCCTAGTGACAAAGCTAGCTACATTTCTGAGGACCCTTAGCTACTTTCTGTAGAACTTTCTTCTAGATATTTCCTGCAAATTAGCAACAAAATAGCCATTTTCGCTCCAAACCGTTCTTTGAACATTGTTTCAGCTGTCATCAAGGATATAAATGTTACAGATACAAAAGACGTCACTGGCGCTTTAGCTCACCTAGTAAGACGTTGGACTCTCGTGCAGAAGACCCGGGTTTGATTCTGGGTGTGAACGTAGTTTATTTAGAGTTTATTTTTTACATTAATGGTATATTTTTTACAGTAAGATGCCCAAATTTTTATTTGAGACTCGCCGAACGGCATTGAATTCACAGATAAAAAAGATGTGGGTTCAGCTTTCATTTTGGAACAATTTTTCAAGCAAGGGAAGGGAATGATCTGAGCATGCAGGAGGACTGACCCATCATAAACCTTTGTCGGCTGTGCTGAAGAGAAAGGTACAGAACCAACTTATTTAATTAATTAGCTGCACGTTCTCCTGTCCTCTGTCCTCCGGACCACACACACACACACACACACACACACACACACACACAAGGGACTGTCTCAGCTGTTATTTTCGTTAAGGTGTGTGCACGTCCAGCATGCGCGCCTCGTGCACAAGCCTACTATTGAAGCTGCCGTTACGCTTTTGGCCTGAGGGGGCAATCACGAGCATAAAAATTCAAAACTCCGTAAAGTCCCTTTAAGGTGGAATAACTGAAAGGACATTTGTATTTAAAAAAATCCACCTTTAGGTTGTAAGTACACCTTTTTTTAGATCATATCTTGATCAATACAGCAATGTTTGTTGTCAGCTAGGCTGATCTTTGGCACAAACGACAGTTCTGATGTGACGACGAGTCTCGGTGCACGTTAGGGTTCAGGTGTCTGAATGTGAAAGTGTTGGTTTGAGACTGATCGTGCCGTGGCGTGTTTGGTGTTGTGCAGTGAGAACCCGCTGCCCACTGTGGAGATTGCCATCAGAAACACAGGTGATGCTGACCAGTGGTGTCCTCTGCTGGAGACCCTGACAGACGCAGAGATGGAGAAGAAGATCAGAGACCAGGACAGAAACACCAGGTAAGCTGTTGGCTGGATGCCAGAATCATAAATGGCTTTTAAAGGTGCGATGTGCAAAAATGGTCAAATGTGCTAGCCTGGCCTGCCAGACTCGTCCTCTGTTTCATCCTGCACAGAGAAAGAGTCTGGTAACTCACAGGCAGAGGCACATGAGGGGCGGGACTAGGCGGCTCAAAAATAACCAATCAGAAGAAAGAAGGAAATGCCGGCTGTACCGCACAACCCTAGTTTTCTAGTTGTAAAATTTAACCTCACGGTTATTGTGACCAAAATTATCACGTTTTTCGGTATTATCACGGTATATTTTTTAAATGTGTTACATTTTCAGACAACTAAATAAACCCTATATCAGGAAAATATTGTCCTCGGTTTGTGTCCTTCCAGTGAGCTTTGCAGATGTGGGAAAATGTCATCAGGCAGTAATCATTGTTAAATTCATAATTATTCTCGGAGAGAGACCAACTCTTATCTGCCCCTGGGAGCCCCGTAATGCATAGCGTCATTTCAACATGGCGGTGTCCGCGACACGGTTTATATGCAGGTAGCGGCGCTGCGGCTGCTTTATATAGCGACTCGTTGCATTCTCCCTAAACCCAAATCCTCGGATCACGCATTTTAGCTAAAACGCTAACGTTAGCTTGCCTTGCGTTGACTGTAGAGTTGTGGGTGATGGTCACGCAGATGTGTCATGAGATTTGAAGCGTTGCTGCCTTTCACAGACACTTTTTCTGCACGTGCTGCAAACAGGATAGCCGTCTTCTATCAGCTGTCTCTCGGCATTCTTCAAATATACAAAATATGCCCGTACTTCTCACTTTGTCTTCTTTGAGGGATAATAAATGACCTGAGCGCTGCCGTCTCCTCCTTTGGCCATTATTTCAGCTTTAGCTTCAAGAAAGTTTTGGTTGTAAACAACAAAGTGCGCATGTGCCGCCGGCAACTTGAGCAGATGATACGGTGGCTGGTAAGGGTCACCGCGCCTACACCGCAGCCACGGTAACCCACCGAGATAATATAGTTTTTAAAAACAAGACGGTTATTATTATTGTCAACTTTTTTTACCAGGGTTTACCGCTGCAGCGGTTACCGTGACAACCCTAGTGTGTTTACATGAACATCAGAAAACCAAAATATTGCCTTAAATAGACTAACTCCCCTTTTAGAATGCATGTGCAGCGTTTCCCCCAGCGCTCTATAAGGCTAGCAAGTCGCCAGGCCGTGCTTGGTCTCTCTCCCCCCCTCCCCCGCAGTCACAGATTACACATGGTAGCTCGCCCGCAGTCGTGGAAGACCGACGGTAACAGAACGAGCCGTGTACCCCTCTTCCAATGTCACGGTTGACTGACGCTAGCGGAACGATCTGTACTGAGCATGAAGCTGCTTCAGCGTAAACTTCCTTCCTACATGATTCAGAAATTTGACTGAAATGTTTACATATTGCTCCTTTAACTGTATTTAACTGCATTGGATTTGTTACAAATATGGAATAATTTTCAGTCGTTTGCTTATTAATTAGTTCATATTTATGTAATTTTTTATCTTGCCTGTTTAGTAAACTGGGTTTTGGTTAAAACAGTGCTGTTTTTTCAAAATAAAAGCAGCTGATGATGCTCCTCTTGTTTGTCCCTAGGCGAATGAGGCGTCTGGCGAACACGGCACCAGCGTGGTAGCTGGCCTGGCATTGGCGCCACCTACAGGATTGTTGCTTGTGCTGTTTGAGGTCATGGTTCTCCTCAGCAGCAGAGTTTCGTCCTTCATCTCCTCTGCTCTGCTGGGATCTCGGTCTACTCCTCACGCTTTTATTTTGCGGTTAATTTTAAAATTTAGTTTGTTGGGGACCGTTAGAAAAAACCCTCCGTGTCTCCCACGTGACCCTCAGAGAAGCTGCTCCCTTTGACCACTGACTCTACCCGACCAGACGGGGAAACACGCAACAGGCTCAAATAATATATTGTTTTGTTGTATTTGTTGTCTTTTTGTACATTTTAATAATTCTTACAAAATAAAAAATACAAACGTTTATGTTTGAACCTGTTTGACCTCTGCAGCTGCACGCTCCATCGGCTATAATAGTTGTTTAAAAACATGTTTATGAGGTTCTTTGCACTAAATCACACTCACAGCCAGCCAGCTGAATAAGGCTGGTGTCATCTGGATAATAGTGAAACTAAAACGGCCTAACGTCATTTTTTTTACATTGGTAAATCATTTTACATATAGTTTTGCATATTTTTGGTTGTATATGTACTCTACGCAACAGGAAATCTGAGGAGCCAAAAGAACCTGCTCTCTAAAAAGAGCCTGAATTCCCATCACTATGCTGCTGATCAGGACCAAGCCCCCACAATGCGGGTGAAAAATTGAGGCCAACGCAGAAGTGACGACAATTGCATTTCCACCCTCATCCACTAGGGGCTGGTGTCAGAAGCGAGCAAATCCTCATTGACTCCCATGTTAAAAATACTAATTTCACAGCAGAAATAAACATGTTTACAGCCTGGTACCAAAACATGTTTTTGGTTTAAATGATCTAGTTTACACTCATGACAACTCTGAGGGGGGTGAATTTTTTTCTCACTCTTCTGTTTAAGTGTATTAAAAGCCTAAAATTCTGTATATTTAATGAGCATCAGACCCACGTGATCACAGAGCTAGCTCCGGGGAAAGGCCTCAGTCTGAGCCTCAGCCTGGCTTGGAAACTGCTCCGGGATTTTGAGTCTCTGTGTTTGTGTATTCTTTTTTGGATATTATTTGTGCAATTGTTGGACAAAATGACTTGCTGTGGCATTAATTGCACCAATAGAGCGTCCAAGGAGTCTCCACTTCATTTTTTTCGGTAAGTAAAATTATATTTATGTATTTTAGGTCACTGCCGAGCTGAGCTTAGATTTTAACATGTACTGTTTAACCATGAAATTTAAATGTAAAAGGGTAAACCCCAGTGCATTTAACATAATGCTGCACTTTAGAAAATGGGTTGAAATATAACATGTTGGTGGAGCTGGGTTCCGACTATCGGCTTGTGGAGCTCTTGGGAGACCGATGTTTTCCACCCGTTCTCCCTTCCCGCAGCTCGGCGCATCTCTGTCTGATCGCGGCTTCTGTGTGCTGCACGGGCTTTCAGCTTGTGGAGCTCTGGGATGGAAACCTTTCCACCCGGTTCTCCCCAGCGGCAGCTCTGCACATCTCAGATCGCAGCGGCGCTTGTCTGCTGTGTGGCTGCCGGCTTGTGGAGCTCTCGGAGACCTCTGTGTTCCACCCGGTTTTACCCAGCGGTCAGCCCGGCGTATCTCTGACTCAGAAGCTCTGGTGTTGTGCACAGTTAACTCCGGTTGTAGCTAGGTTGCTACCTCTGTTAGCTTAGCTCCCACCTCCGCGTTAGCTTTGGGTTAGCTTCAGGTTAGCTTGTAGCTAGTTCGACCGGGTGTCGTCAGTTGATCCCAGCCTTACAGCCCCACCCTCAGCTCCACCTCTCTTGTCTTTTGTGGAATTGTCTGGGCTTGACAGAACCTGTGACACGGTTAAAATGGCGGTGGTGGCCGCCTCCCATTTTTCTTCAAAAACGTGTTATTGAAGCTATGGAAACCCATTGTCCAATATTTATATGTCGATGATCAGGACCTCTGAGTCAACACAACAGGCTCCGCCCCGCCCCTTCATACCAACAACAAATCCTGTCACCATTAACACCTTCCACTCCTCACAGGGAGAGAAGCAGAGCTTTTACATCACATATTCAATTAAATTAGAGAAAATATTAATTAAATTTGCTTTTACATTTTTTTTAATCCAGAAAAAGATTTTAGGTCATGTTGATGAAAAGGCATAAAATAAAAATAACTCCAGCTTTAAAAGTTTTAAACATCTGAGCTGTTTTTCACATTTTAATCTCTGATGTGTAAAATAGTTTCTCATGATCAAATGTGTCTGACTTTACGTCCAACAACAGAAATTTGAGCAGATTTTCCTGGAAACTTTTTCAAGTTCACATTTAATATTGCCTGATTTTTACATTTAAACTAGATTTGAGTTTAAACGTATTCTCTGTAGTTTTTATTAGATATAAATCAACTTTAACTCATCAGGAAACGGTTTGAAAAAAGACAAAATATTTATTGAACGTAATTTAAAAACAAGCTAAAAGGCACAGTGCATACATTTATACAGGTTACAGGGTTACATGTGAAAGTCAGACATGTATGTACAACAATCTGCTGTTGGTGTATAAATAAGGTGTTGGGAGCAGAAAAGACTCATCAGCGTCCCGCACTGAAACAAAAACCTGTGATGATCCCAGCGGAGCCTTCAGAGCTGGAGCAGGGGTTCTCCACCCGGACCCGCTCACCGGGCGTAACATAACAGCATTCAGGTTCCTGCTGATAGTCAGACTCATGAAACAGGGTTTGTGTCTAGGCAGCCAGAATCCTTAAGTTTTGTTCCATATTCTGAAGCTTTTTTATGGACATCGCTCCAACATGGTGGTTCCCAAAGAAAGTTTCCTCAAACCTGCAGATTCCAAGTTAAATCTGGCTCTTTGGACTTTTAATGAATGTGAATACATTTGTGGCACAGAGCTGCTGATCCCCACCATTGCTGCTGTCCCTGAACGTCTCACTGTTTAAAAAAGCACCATGATGAAGAGGAGTAACTTCATCAGAAGGCTGCAGGGTGACATCGCTCTCCAGGTGGCGCCCTGCAGCTTCTCCAGCATGTGAGAAGAGTGACATCACAACATGCCAGCAGATACTCGAACCCACAGATGGTTAAATGAGAAGTGTGTGTGTGTGTGTGTGTGTGTAAATGCGTATGCACACGTGTGTGTGTGTGTGTGTGTGTGTGTGTGTAAATGCGTATACGTGTGTGTGTGCGTGTGTGTGCGTGTGTAAATGCGTATACACACGTGTGTGTGTGTTTGTGTGTGTAAATGCGTATACACACGTGTGTGTGTGTGTGTGTGTGTAAATGCGTATACATGTGTGTGTGTGTGTGTGTGTGTAAATGCGTATACACACGTGTGTGTGTGTGTGTGTGTGTAAATGCGTATACACACGTGTGTGTGTGTGTGTGTGTGTGTGTGTGTGTGTGTGTAAATGCGTATACATGTGTGTGTGTGTGTGTGTGTAAATGCGTATACATGTGTGTGTGTGTGTGTGTGTAAATGCGTATACACACGTGTGTGTGTGTGTGTGTGTGTGTGTGTGTGTGTGTGTGTGTGTAAATGCGTATACACACGTGTGTGTGTGTGTGTGCACACGTGTGTGTGTGTGTGTGTGTGTGTGTGTAAACACACATGTATCACCTGATTATAATTCCTGTGTCCACACGAGGACTGAATTAAACTTTTAGGACACGTTAAAAATGCTGTTTTTACGCAACACCTGAGTTAGCCTGTTACCTCTGAACCAGTCAAGATGATCACACATAAATAATAAACATATTCAAAAGTGAATAAAGGTCCCACGCCATTATCAGCCCTCGGCATCAAACTCCTGGCATTCCGGGTTTCTAGGTAAATCCTATTTGCTTATTAAATGAATCGGGTGAATGAATCCAGGATGTGTCCATCGGACAGAATTCCGAATGAGATGGAACGTCCAACGCAGTGCTGGGAATTGCTAATGACACGCGCTCATTAGCATCTACAGCAAAATCAGTGTGTGTTGCCCCAACCACCTAGCATGAAGGTTTCTGCGTGAGGAGCAGCAGCAGGACCCGGGTTAGCTAACCTGCTGCTGCGGTTTGACTTTTCCTCACATGACAACAAGAAGAACTCAGAGGGAACTCCGCGGCGGAGCAATTAGTGTTGACTACAAAATAAAACGGAGCAAAACCAAATCCATCTGTTGGGTCACATGACTTCTCATCTTTATAGCGTCTCTACTATTTTACTCCTTTTGTCTCGTAAAGGGTTAATATTTATTCAGCTTTTGGGGTGTAGAGATGCATCTGTAAGTTTGAGACTTTTATTGTGAAGGACTAAAGGAAGTTCTGTTATAGATACTGCTGCTGCTAGAGCTGCTAAAGGACTACATCAATCGGTGTGTGTGTGTGTGTGTGTGCACATATTTAAATATAAACACATTTTTTGCAGCATCATCAAAAACTATTAGAAAGCTGTGATGTTTGTGATCAGACTTGTTAATCCGGCTGAGTTAGGATTAGTTCCTAAAAATCCTGGAGCGATTAGAAGCTGACATGATTGTGTGATTTGTGCAGCTGCAGCATGTTTTCACGTTACACTAGTCACTCAAGGTTTTTTGTTGACGAGAACAAAACATCTAACACTGACCACGGGGTGGGGGAGGGGTCCATATATGTGCAAAAATAAATAGTAGTGGAGACGCACACGGAGATGCTGAACCTGAGGGAAGGTCATGTGGTTTCCCGAGAAGACGAGAACATGCAGTGAAGCTGATTTAGCAGGAGAACGTCTCGTCGTCGTGCACCTTCAGTCTTTAGTCCAGAACTTCTCCTCTTCGTTTTAATAACAAGAAATCAGTTCTCCACAGAATCACTCGTGTTCACAGCCAAAAAAATCCACCCCGACGTAGCGTGGGTAGCCTTCCAACGAGTTCATCCCAACCGGGTCGAATTTCCAGTACTGGCGTCCTCGGATAAAGTGGGCGTAGCCTGCAGAGGGGGACAAAATCAACCGTTTTAATGAACAAAAATGTTTCCTCCCATCACTTTAGTCCCAGGCTCTTATTCTGAAGGGAAGATTAGGTTTATAAGATGAGGTAAAAGTCTTTAGCTCTAGATGTAGAAATGTAATGCAGCAACAATAAACTGGAGCGCCCCCTGGTGGCTGGTTTCTGTGTGGGTTCCCTCATACCATGGATGTCCCTGAAGGCAGCGTCCACGTCGTTGGGGATGCCGCTCCAGTCCTGCATCCTGCGCGGGTGGGTGGACTCGACCCGGTTCTGGCGGGGGTCGAACCTCCAGTAACTACCCGACTTGAAGAAGTAGGTGTTGTAGTTGGAGTCGTGACCCCAGCGAAGTGCAGCCTGGATCCTGGATATGGACAGACCCCATGTCCTGATGGACTCAGGCCCTCTGACGTGCTTCTCGGCATCAAACACCCAGAAGTTCTGACCTGGGTGTGCATTGGACATCATTTAAATTGTAATTATAATAAATATAATTATAGAATGTCTGTTGCAGCGATGGTTGTAGCTCAGTCCTGATTAAACACATCTTGGTTAATTCAGAAGAACCTGCAAGTTTCCCTCAGCCTGGAACAGAGCAGTTGTTCTGCCAGTGTTTAAAGTGGGTAACCGGGACTCTTGTCTGAGATTACCGGCCAATATCATTCCTACCCATACGACCGAAAGTGGTTGAGAATGCAGCAGCAACTAGTTTGGATTTAGGTCAACTTATTCAACCGAAATTACAAACCGCTGCTTTGTGGAAAATGTAAAAGGTCCTTGGACGGGGTCAGGTGTCGTGTTCTCGGACCTCAAAAAGGCTTTTGAAGTTGTTAGTCTGCTTTTAACCAAATGTCTCAGTTTAACATCTCCGTGGATTGGTTTGCATCTTTCCTCGGGGAAAAAGGAGCAGTGTGTGTGAAAGTGGACCGGAATAAATCCTCATTATAAACCCTCCAAAGGGGCGTTCCACAGGGATCAAAGCTGGGGCCTTGCTGTTTGCCCTCTTACCCTTAAAATGCCCTGGGGTCAGGTGTCTGCGTTTCGCTGATGATGCAGGTTTTTAAGCACCTGCCAGGTCACCAGTGGTTTTACCTGCCTGTGAGGCTGAGCCGAGTGAACTGCTCAAGCAAAATCCTCTTCTGCTCAGTTTAGCCAAAACAGCGCTCACGTTTTTCGATGAGAAAACTGAACGTGGAGCAACGTTTTCAAATAAAGAAAAAAAAAATCAGCAACTGAATTTAAATATCTGGGATTGGTTCTGGATCTTCAACTTAAATTTGACAATCGCATAAAAAGTGCACTTACATTTCTAATGCTGGTTTTCAGATGTAAGAACAACCTGCCTTTTAAAACTAAGGATTGCTTTTATAATTCTACTGTTTTTAACACTGAGCAGGATTGTTCAGCGGGTTTATTGAGTGTAGGACAGCTTCTACTTTAAACTGTTTCATGTTGTTTTACTGTTTGGTGCCGTCCGGCGGGGGTGTTCGCCCCTGGGTCCCGGGTCATTGGGTCCCAGGCTCGGCCGGCTGGGGGGTGGGAGGCTGCGGGCGGGCCTGTGGGCTTGCCGCTGTTATCCCCCTGGACTCTGCCGGCTGCTGGTTGTGGCCCCCTGGGGCGATCCTCTGTGCCTCTCGAGGGGGGCGGGGGCTTTTCTGGTTACAGTCTGCACTCTGGGGCAGCTCCTGGATCTCTGGGACTTGGAGCTCCTTCCATCTCCTATGCATCTTTGGGGGGCAGATCTGTGGCCCCCCACACTCTCTATTGGGCGCTCCTATAGAGAAACCTTACATATACAAGCGCGTGTAAACACACAGGTGCTCACATGGTGCTCTCATAAGTATGGACTTGGGCATTTTCGACACTCATCTTAAGGCTGTGGTTGGCACTAAATGCACTGTGATTTACTATCGTGTGATCGAAAAAATAAAAATAATGTTTGGTGCTGTAGAGGACAACTGTTTTTCTATATTGTGTAGAAAAACCCAACCAGGGACAGGAGCTAGAAGTTATCGCTAGCTACATGCTGGACAGCATCGTCCTTGTCAAAGGTGAAATCAGATCTTCATTTTAGTCTCATTTATTCTGATAAGTAACTAAATGATTGTTCAAACTGGAACAGGCCTTAAAAACATTTTAAAATCCCAAACTTTAGCTAATTTAACTTTTCAGATTGATCTAAACTTGCCTTTTTCCCCTTCATCAGATCTGCTCTCACATAAAACACACAAGCTGCACCTGAATATCTGGGTTACACACCTTTAAAGAACCAAATGTTTCCCGACTTGTCTTCAAAGGCGGCATCGATCTTCTCGGGAATGCCCTTCCAGTGGCGGGAGGCCAGGGCCGGGTACCCGCTCTCCAGATGCTTAGATCCTGCAGGGTCCCTGATCCTCCACACGTACCCCGCCTTAAAGAAGAACAGCTCCCCCCGGATCATAGAGGCCGCATCAAAGCCGGTCTCACAGACGTCGGGCTGTAAAAATAAAAGCAGCACGTCAAGTTTAAACACGGGTGAACCCGTTTGGAGTCGGGGTTAACACCTTTAGAAGGTCCCGCTGGGTGTACCTGCTGAACTCCTCATCGTGCTTTAGATGTTTCCCTTCTCCAACACACCTGAATCCCGTTCATCAGCCACTGATTCAGCCCAAGGCCCTCATTTATCAAACGTTTGTAGAAACTGTCCCATATTCCATCGTACCAACGGTCAAAATCCTGATTTAGGAAACGCGTGGTGGCCCCTCGCACGCACGTTCCTCGTCTGACGATGAACCCCAGCTGTGCGTAGGTGCTCGTGTCTGTGCAGAAACGCCGTCTTTCCTCCTGACAAACATCGACCCTCCTGCGATGAAGAGATCTAGGCTCAGACTGTTGAAGCTGAGGATCTCTCAGCTCGGGGGAACCAGTGAAGGACGGGGTCCTGCCTGGGAGAAAGTGGCAGAGGTGGTGGACGGTCGGGACGGAGAGGGCCGTGTCAGACATGAAGAAGGAATGGTTCAACGTGAATCCGGAAGAATCCGGACCGAGTGTTCCAGTCTGTTACGTTACACATTACATTTAAGAAGTTGTACGCATGTTCTGTTTGGAGAATTGACATGGTGCGGTCTCTTCTGTCGGCTTCAGAGCTGTCAGTTTGGTTACCTTGGCAACGCTTGCATGTTGGGGAGTAGGGTGAGAGGAGGTTCTCGAAGAGGAACTCACAGGTTGAGCTGAGCTGTTGTTTTTGTTGAAGCTGACGATAAATCAGGATTCTTTAGAAAGCGATTTGTTTATATTTCCATGGATAAGTTTGTTAATCCTGCCTCAAGTGGAGGAGTTTAAGTATCTCGGGGTCTTGTTCACGAGTGAGGGTAGGAGGGATCGGGAGATCGACAGGCGGATCGGTTCGGCGTCTGCAGTGATGCGGACGCTGAGCCGGTCTGTCGTGGTGAAGAGGGAGCTGAGCCCGAAAGCCAGGCTCTCGATTTACCGGTCGATCTACATCTCAATCCTCACCTACGGTCATGAGCTTTGGGTAATGACCGAAAGAACGAGATCGTGGATACAAGCGGCCGAAATGAGTTTCCTCCGTAGGGTGGCCGGGCTCAGCCTTAGAGATAGGGTGAGGAGCTCGGACATTCGGGAGGGGCTCAGAGTAGAACCGCTGCTCCTCCGGATCGAAAGGAGTCAGTTGAGGTGGTTTGGGTATCTGGTCAGGATGCCTCCTGGACGCCTCCCTGGGGAGGTGTTTCGGGCATGTCCTGCCGGCAGGAGACCCCCGGGTCGACCCAGGACACGTTGGAGAGGTTACATCTCCAGTCTGGTCCGGGAACGCCTTGGGGTCCTGCCGGAGGAGCTGGTGGAGAAGGCCGGGGAGAGGACGGTCAGGAGCTCCCTAGTTGGGATGCTGCCCCCGCGACCCGGACCCGGATAAGTGAAGGAAAACGAGACGAGAAGTTTGTTAATTCAAGCAGAGGCGTTGACTTTTAAAACGTTAGAGCTAACTCAAAACCCCATTCCCATCAGAGCATCATCTCTCACTTGGACGTTCTCGGCATCTCGCTGTTGACGGCGTGTGTGAGCGGACAGCGAGCTGAAGAGGAGAGCGTGCGTAACCCTAACGTAAAACTTTGGCTAAAATAGTGTTTATTGTTGCGTCTCCAGTGTGGAGGCGGAGCGAGGACTCGGCCTCAGGAGTCTGTCCGAGGCAGAAGTCCAGAACCTCAGGACTGTAGCGTCTTCTGCAAGCTCCAGAGCCGTTTGATAACGCACAAGCAGGTGAGCAGTTCAGAAGGAAGGTGTGTTCATTAAAATGAAGGAAAATGTAGCTGTATTACTGGATGTTTATTTTGATTTAAAAAGCTAAAGTGACGGGATAAATGGATCATTCCATTTCCTACTCAGACTCAAGAGAAAGACAGTTTATTTAAATAAAATACCACAATGGTGGGCACTGCAGTGGAACGACGACGAGGCTTTAACACCCGAACCGTGTTTAATACGTGTTTAAAAAGTCGCTTCCGGCGAACACGAGCACTGTGCTTCCGTTAAAAACCCATGATGCATGCATGACTACACTGCCCAACAAGTCACAAGCGTGAATATTTCATCCACGGTCATTTATTGGGCTGATGGGAGGATTGAAAATTTACATCGCCCATCATTCTGTTATGATGTCTGATCTGTCGGCTATCCCACGTTCTCCAGGTCCTTCCTGGTGGCAAGAAGTCCCGAAGATGTCAGTGACTGAATCTGAACTGGAGCCTGATTGGTGCGGTTTATTTGTGGCTCCACAAGCAATCCCAGATCCCGGCATTTTTCCAGAAGGATCTCCTTCAGGACACGGTCCCTGCTCAGTAGCCACTCTGGATTCTCACCAGACAGATCAGAGAGCTCACGGAGGACCCGATCCCCCCAGAGAGCACCTCTAGATCGTCAAATAAACGCAGATCAGCCATGCTGCAATGTCAGGTTCCCGAGGGTCACGGGTGTCTAAAGGTTTAACAGCAGGCATGTGGTGAAGCTGTGTCTCAACAGACATCATTAGGGTCAAATAACCAATGGATGACTAAGACCTTCAGAGTTGTGGTTCCCCCGTTCTACCACTAGATGCCGCTTCTACGCACAGTCAAAATGGTAAACTGCATAAGATCCTTCCTACCTGTGAAATGTGGACAGATCTTAGCATAAGTTTGGTTGATGAATGAAGGCCACAGGTGTGTTGGGGCAGGAAACGTGCAGGTAGGGGTCCTCCAGCACCAGGGCTGGCATTGTGCTCAGTCACTGGCTTTGCATATTTTTGAACATGTTCCAAAAGAAGCTGAGAGTTGTGTGATGGACCCAAGAACCCGGTTTTGGAACCAGCAGTCACAGCCAATGAGTTGCTGGTTTAAATCCTCCTACTGCTGCACATTATTCACCAACCTCCTCTAATAAACCTGGAAGATAATCCCTACAGTGGTCCTGAGTTAGCCTGGACTCACAGGAATGTCGTTGGTCTCAGGGTAGAGGGGCGGAGGAGGTGGAGGAGAGGTGGGCGGGGGGACTTGGACTTGAGGTTGAGCTCCATACAGATACTGAATGCCTTGCTTGTCATCTTCACTCAGCTTCAGCGGGTAGAAGAAGGAGTAGTACTCGTACATGATGGTTTTTGGCTTCCGTGAGTGCTGCAAGCCCAAGACATGCCCAAATTCATGGGCAGCAACCTGCAGAAGGTCTGTACCTGAAGGGGAGGGAAGAAGACGCACACCTGGTTCAGACGGTGTCAGGAAACAGCTGAGTGTGTTTGTCAGCAGCAGATGGAGGGGATTTTGCTACCAGAGCCAAATCCCAAGCAGCCATAAAAAGTCCGTCTCTGTGCTGACTCATACCTGCACTCGTTCACCTGCTGACATGACGTCAACCTGTCAGACATGTTGGGCTTCACTGTGTGTTTAAGTACAGCTCATGATAACAGCTTTTAAATGTGTCTTTGCAGCAAATAAGGAAAACAACAAATAAGAAAAGGTCAGCAAGGTCCCTTTGGAGGGTGTCGAAACTTCAAACTAGAACGTAGAGTGACCCCGACACTCACCCATGTGGTTTCCCAGAGTCCACGACTCATCGTAGTCGAAGTGAATGTCGCCTTGTCGGTGAGTTTTGGGGAAGAAAGCATGAGCGAGGATCCCACCCGGGCCGTCAAACGGGAGGTTATCTCCATGGTAATAGCTGCAGGTTCATAAAACAAACTCGTCGTTTTTCTGCAGCTGATCCAATCCAAAATGACAAACGTGAACTTTGAACATCTGGATTCAAATCTAAATATCTGGAAGTTGATTGGAAGCAAAAGTAAAAAAGAGCAGTGAGGACGGATAAATATGTGACCTGAAAAAAAGACTAATTTCCAGTTAATTGCTGATTCAGGCGTCGGGAAAACCTGCAGCGTTCCTGCAGGAGGAAAACAAACAGAGCTGCAACAGAACGTGTTTGGATCCGCTTGTTGTTTCTCGCTCCTATCGCTCCATCTTTGTGCTTCTGCATATTAAAAGTCCTTGTCAGAAAATGGAGATTTCTGATTGGTCATAAATTCACCTGCTGGGTTCTGATGATTCCCTAATTTGCTCCGGATCCAGATTATTATGGTTAATGAAAAAATCCACTGCATTTAAGGTCTGGATGACATCATGATGACTCAAGATCTTTTGTCCAGTATATTACCCACAATGCAATGCAGCTGCTGCCTTCCAGAGCATGTTTGATAGACTCTCATGCTCTGTCTGCCCTCAGATGCTGAAGCCTACCTGGTGAAGTCGATACGGATGTCGGCCTTCCCGCTCCGGACCTCAGTGAAGGTGAGAGGTGTGACATCGCTCCAGATTTTCACTGCCTCCCGGAAAACCCAGCGTACCTTTTCCTCGCCCATCTGCCAGGGAAACCTGACGATCCTGCAGGAGACGGCGCAGGTGAGCACGCGCAGAAACAAAAAGACAGGAAGTAGGCAGCAGCTGTCTGCCCCCACCTGTTCAGCATCACCTGATCACTGATAAAAACCACCTGGCTGGAAACTTCTGTGAATGCATCATCTAGTGTGAACGTGTGAGTGGGCGTCATTGTTGCAGCTTTTGGAAAACCTCTCAGATGTTTTCTTTGTAATCACTGAGCGATTGAACGGCTGGTGAATGAAACAATCCCACAGATTCCAGCAAGTAGCCTGCCCCGAGGACTAAAACCAGCAACTTTTCTTATCTAACAAAGATAAAAAGGATTATTTATACTTTAGAAGTAAAAATTTTCAGTTTTCTTTAGCTGCCACTCTTCAAGCTTGGGTGAGTCATCCTGTCATTTAATCCAAACGATTTATTAACCCAATGGTGAGTTTGTTTTTGAGAATAACGTCAAACTAAATTTATATTTAATCTTGTTATTGTCGGGAAAAACAACCAGAGAATCACCAAATGCACCCTCTAGTGGCTGGCTGCAGAACAAAGTACAAGCTCCGCCCCTTCCATCTAAACAAACGGGAGCTAAGTTCTCCTCAGAGAAGATACCAGCTGCAGCAGGAGGTCCAAATATTCACTTTTCTCATTTTAGGTGTCATCAGGTGAGTAGGCGGGGCTTACAACTCCTGCTGACTCAAAAAAAACAACAACACTGTAAACAAAATATTGTGGCTCTGACTTTGAGAAAGAAAGCAGCAGATTTCCGTCACATTTGATCCTGGAGTCTCGGTAGTAAAATGCTGTTGTGTCTCAGGTTTGCTCACAGCTGGAGGAGAGTTAGAGCTGAAGCTTCGTGGTTTCTAACGATGCCCGTCGAGCTCCAGCTGTGCAGAAAAACCCATCACCAGACGGTAAACAAAGCTAATGTGCGTGTTCAAACACAAACGGGACCTCCTGCTGCACAAAAACCATTTAAACTGTGGAGAAAAACAGCAGAAGAATAAAGCCTTCAGCAGCAAAAGGTTCTCGAGTGTTTTAGTCACAGCAATTCAGATGGGGTGCTTCTGATTGAATATTTAGTGAAAATGATGTATGAACCAGTCTTCCGGGGGCAAATGTGGAAGAAATGACCAGAGGTTTGTGCAGAAGTTGTTGAACAATGTCCCAGAAAGCAGGGGCGCCTCCAGAAAATTTTGATGGGGGTGGCCAGATGGGGCCAAAACCTATTTTTTGGGGTGGCACACACCAAATTGAACCTTGTGGTAACTCTGGGAGAGTTTAGCCTGTGGCGATGTGCTGCATTGCTCCTTTATTCATTTTTATTAACAAAGCAGTACGTATCCATAACATTTAACTTAAATTTTACAAACAAACATTTCAGAAAAGTACATTTCAGTTTTTTTAAATGTTATTCCAGTTTTAACTTACAATTTAATGTTTTTAGGTTAATTCACCTGTTGCTGTGTTCACAAAAAAACTATGGAGATAAAAACCTTTTTTAAATGGTGAGCAGCAGAAATTGTAAATTTTTATTTATTTATTCTGATTTTTAATACTTATTGATTGTATTATTTTTATTTTGTTTTACAATTGTGTCTTGAATAAACAAGATCAATATATGGTTTGACTGAACATTAATATGATTTGTTGAAACTGACTTTTCCTGGGGGGAGGGGGGGCATGGCCACCCCTTGGGGGCACCCTTGCCTGAAAGGCATTAAGGGCGGGGTGCAGATTATTAAACCAGTTTAAGCAGTTTGGAGGGATTTTGGTGCAGAACGGAGCGATCCATCAACCTGCAGCAAGTCGTCAGTAGTGCCCGTCTTTATTCCGGAATACGGTGATGCTGGTCCTTCAAAACAAACACCTGCAAAAGGCTCCGGAGCCTTTACACGGCCTCTAAGTTAAATTTTTCCAGTTTCACCAGTAAGGACGATGTTGCTCCATATGTTGTGGTAAAGAACGTTCCAACTCTCACCCACAGTCACAGGATTGGAGTCGAGCCCAAAGAGACGGGATCCGAGACGCAAGAGGCCAAAAGCTGTCCAGGAGCTCGTGGTTGCCGTGGTTCTGGTTCCCCCGCACCACTCAGGTGTCACCTACTCAGACCCGATCCAGCAGAATCTAATTAGGCTGTGGCCGGCGCCCCTCCGCTTCTGGCTTTCCTCCCGTTGGCCTTAATATGCTGTCATGTTGACAATGAAAGGGACCCTGGGAGACGCTGACATGGAGGCAGCAGACGCCGCCAGACTCTCCGTGGTGCCACGGCTCAGATGAAAGAAACCAGAACTCAGAACTTTTTTACAACCATCAGAAGTCCAAGACTTCACGTTCCAAATGTTATCTGCTCCCCCGTCTGTCGTCGTTAGTTTGAACTCTGTCGTTTCGCGTGGTTGAGACACGAACATCACTCTGTTCTCCAGCAGCTGCTGTTTGGCTCCGGAACGTTCTGCTGCTAAAACATCTGCAGGCTGCAACCGGAGATGAGGCCGGCCGGCGAGGGGCCTGCGCCGCTGCAGGAGCACTTTTCTTTTTCATAATCCCAAATATTCATTTTGTTTTCATGAAACGAGTTTTCTCACATTCAGTCGCCTCCTCAGGTCCTTTGTGTGTCTCAGATTGCATCCTGAAGGTAAACGATAACCTAACAGGAAAGAAACGCGGCGGCATGTAGGGTTCAGGTTTGTCGGAGCCAGTGGAAAGAGCCGGTCAGACGGAGCTGAGAAGCAAAACAAAGGCAAGACAAAACAAGACTGGTTTGTACCTGTAGGTGAGGTCCCTCTTATCGAATCGTCCTCCGTGGAGCACAAAGCGTCTCTGGCGGTTTCGCCCTTGATAACTGAAGTCCTTTTGGGCGGGGAAGTCCGGAACGCCGCAGCGAGGTCGCTTCCACGAGGTGTTGGAGGGCAAACTCGCTTCGTTCATCAAGTCCTGAGTATGTGGAAGCTTTCCTCTCCTCCTCGGATCAGGGAACTTCTCAAAGGCCTAAAAACAGAGTTCTGTGTGAGGAGTTCGTGTTAGCCGGTCCCTGTGAGGACATCCACGGACTTCATCTGATCAAGTCCGTCCGACACAAAGACTAGAGAGGAACGCACCCCCAAAGCAAGACTTTCAGCGTATTCCTGCAGATTTAATCGTGTGTGTGTGTGTGTGTGTGTGTGTGTGTGTGTGTGTGTGTGTGTGTGGAGGATAGTCTAAACTCATCAGAGGTCATGACGAACATCATTCAGGTTGACCTCAGGATCAGGTCACTGTGCCCCCTACCCCCCACCTGACCCACAGGAAATGACTCTGCTCATTTCCACTTCAGCAGATTAGAGAAGAGCCGTCCCATCAGCTGCCGTCGTTCCCTCCGATGGAAAGCACATCTGCAGCGTCCTCCTATCACAAAATTACGTGCACTTCCTTTTCCGCTACAGCTCGGAACAACCTGGGAAAAGACGCTATCCCTTTACTGAGCTGGATGAAAACCAATTAACTCCATCATCAGATTGTGTGGACCTCTGCTGTTACACAACCTCTCCTTCCATGACCCCAGTGACTCCTGTCTTTGACGTTAGTTCCCAGCTTCATTCTGGACGCTTAGCTTTGTGGAAAATGGATTTAGTTTCATAATTTTGGATTTTCAGACCGATTCCCATCCTGACAAACCCGACTGAGTGTGTGTGTGTGCAGGACTGGTGTGTGGACAGCAGGACTGGAGTCACTTATTTGATTCAGGACCAGACAAAGAGCCCTGGATCAGATTGGTGTCATTCAGGAACCAGACTTTAATGATGCTCACAACCTGCTGAGCATCCTGCTCAAATGGGAGTTGGAAGCGAGCAAACAAGGTAAAGCCAAACAACAAAGTCTAATAATAGAGGAGGGATGGGAATAACATGAATCAGCCGTGTTTTCTAGGATCTGCCGCCGTAGGTAAAAGAGAACAAAGCCCAGCAGGATCTGAGGAATGTGCTCCAGTCTGCAGAAACGGAGTGACTGATGGTTCTGAATCACAGAAAAACAACCGTCGCCTTGCAGAAGGTATGACTTATGTCTGCAGAAATGAGTGCGAGCTGTCTGACGTGAGCTTTATCTGCCTTCCTGGAGTCAAACCAGAACAACATCAGCCTTATCTCGGGTGTAGAGCCAATCTGAAACGTATCAGTCCGCTGCCGACGGTGAAAACCGCTCGCCTGATGATGTTTACTAGAGTTGTGTGTTCAGGTCGGAGGCGAGGAAACGCGGATCAGACTGAGCAGAATGCTTTATTTAACCTGTTTTAGGAACATGGGTTCTGCCTTTGTTGGGATTGAGATTTCAAGCGGTCATCTGTGACGCTACGGTCTCAACTGCAGCATGAAATCCTGCAACTCGGAGAGTGGGCCATTTGGACCTACTTCCAGAGGGAGGTGGATTCCAGATTTGAGATTAGCTTCATGGGGAGGAGAAATGCCTGATGATGCACGTGGGCTACTTTCTCCTGATGCAGGCCTGAAATTAAATTAGAAAAACGGGTATGGAACCTTTAAAGCCTCTACATGGAGCATCAGGATTAGTACCTTCATCGCTAACCTGTCATATCGGCTCTGTCAGCACCCTCATCCGCCGAATTCACCACACCTGCACCCTGTAATCATGTCGTCCTGTTCACCAGTTAAGTTCCCCAACCAGTCACCGGTTCGGCCAGGTTGTTGAAAGCTTCTTGCCAGTAAACTCTCCAGCTCTCCTAACCTCTGCCTGAATCATCGATCCGACCTCGTTTCTGAACCTCAACCTGCTCCCTGCCTGGATTGTTTCTCTGCTTCTGAATACCTGGACTATCGACCTCGGACCTGCCTCTAGTTTACCCCTCCTGTCTTTGATCTCCCCGGCTCTGACCCTCCTAGTCCCGACCACGCCACAGTCTGGGTAATACAACCAATCCCCGACTCATATAAATAAATCTGTCTTACTGTGTCTGGTGTCTTCACGGGTCCCCAAGTCTGTTCTGCCCATTAGTTTAATTTATTTATTTATTACTGATGTTTTACAATGACCTGATGATAAATGGTTCATAAGCATTTTTGTGTCAGAATCGGTTCTGTATTCGCGGAGTTATGGTTGGCTCGACCGAGCCAAGATGGGGGTGCCACATAATCACACAGCTGTTGTGGTGTTCTTCAATAGCAACTTTAACTAGTAA